>NW_006792775.1:3496228-3502576 GCF_000442215.2 Lipotes vexillifer
GCTCCCGCGACTAGAGAAAGCCCACACGCGGCAACGAAGACCCAATGCAGCCAAAAATAAATAAATAAAATAAATAAATTTATTAAAAAAAAATAAACAGAAACAAATGAACTTAACTGTATATCAAATTTTATTTGCGCGGCTCTGTTACTTCACATTGCTTTAAAACCCATTATTCTAACTATATATTCTTAAGATACATTTATTTATTCTAGGACCCCAAAGAATTGCAAAGAAATTATAAAACTTCATACAGTAGGATGATTATAATAATATGGTATTAAAATGTTGAAAATATTTCATATATTATCATAGGATAAAGAAAATAATGCTAACATCATTAGAAATCAAAACAGTGTAAGACAAGAATTATAAATAGAAAATAAATTAAGGGGAAAGACTTCATTTTAATTTGTTAAGGAAATATCAATATGAAATCCACGGTTTTTAAAACATGAATATTTTTGTCTAGCTCTGTTCCCTAGGAGGACCTAAAAGATGCTAACCCCTGTGACATGAGCACACCTGGCCCCCAGGTACTGATTTCTAAAGACTTCCCCACGAAAAGGAACCAGGGCTCCTCAGAGGAATGATTTCAGATCTGAGGCAGGAAAAACACAAAGTGGGCCTGGGACAAATTTTTGTTCCAGAAAACAAGGAAACATTCAAAGACTAATAGGGCCTTGGCAAAGGCCACAGGAGCCAACCCAAGGGGGACAATATAAGCATCTAAGGAATAATGGTAACTGACTATAAACACCGAATAAATACCGATCCAGTGTCCACAGCGACTGAGAGAAGGAGAATAGGAAGGGATGCTCTTTACAGAGGAGTGTCAATTAAGAAACGAAGGAGGACCGAGAGTCGGAGAAATCATCACTCTGCAGCTTCCAATGAGAGAAGTGATTTGGCAGGAACACCAAATGGATGCTAAGGGTCCTAGGAAGTCCCCTAGTGACCAGGAAGGTCCCTGGGGAGCAGGAGGAAGTGCAGAGAGAGAGACAAAGAGGGGTCAGAAACCACCGCCTCAGCCCAGTGAGCCCACCTCCCACCACAAGAACGGGACCACCAGCAATCGTTCCCTCTCAAAGTGAGAGCAAAAATAGGGGAACTGAGGTAAGGCTGGGAGGTAAAGTGGGAGACGTTAAACCCCTGTGGAACGCGAACTACACATCATTTATACTTTAAAATGGTTCCTAACTGGTGTATTACTCTTATAATTTTCTAACCAGGAAAAAATGTAAGTCATATTTAAAGCTGTTATGATGAATAACATTATGCATAGGTTTCCTCCAGATAAGAACCATTTCCTTGGGCTTCCCTGGTGGTGCAGTGGACAAGAGTCTGCCTGCCAATGCAGGGGACACAGGTTTGATCCCTGGCCAGGAAGATCCCACATGCCGCGGAGCAACTAAGGCCGTGCGCCACAACTACTGAGCCTGCACTCTAGAGCCCATGTGCCACAACTACCGAAGCCCGCACGCCTAGAGCCCGTGCTCCGCAACAAGAGAAGCCACTGCAACGAGAAGCCCATGCACCGCAACAAAGAGTAGCCCCAGCTCGCCGCAACTAGAGAAAGCTCACGCACAGCAATGAAGACCCAACACAGACAAAAAATAAATTCAAAAAAAAAAACCCTGCTATATAAAAAATAAATTTAATTTAATTGAAAAGAAAAAAGAGATAAGCAACTGGCCTAACAGCAGGCAGTTAATTTGTAGTCAGAAGTAAAATGCAGACCTGCCTAGCTCCAAAATCCATGTTAAAAAAATAAATAAATGAAAGAGTAATCTGGGAAAAAAAAGAAGAATATGAGCCTTTCTGAGGATCCTTACACACAGGGCCAGACCGGTTCTCCAAAGGAGCTAGCTACCAGATTCCTCAGCAGTAGCTAGCGCTAAGAGCTCGCCAGCAGCAGACAGGGCAAGAAGGGCTTCTTCTCTGAGAGAACAGCATATTTACAAAGAAACCGCAGGAAAAAGGAACATCTCCTGTGAGGCATGACCTACAACCCAGTATGGCTGGTGCGGGACAGAGAGGGGGTGGGGGACCGAGAGGTCGCTGAGGTCAACCCCTCCTTGAATCAACCTGGTGGAAGAAGAGGGTCCAGACCTCGCCAGTGGACCTGAGGCGGCGTCTGAGAAACAAGAAAGGTGCCTCCTGCAGGGCCTGGAGACTAGGAGGGTGAGACGAGCGGTCTCCTTGCTTTCTGACCACCTGACTCGGCAGAAAACTGTACCATCTCGGGAGGAGGGACAGACGTGGGGAAAAGCTGGTTTGGGCCCATGCCGAGTTCAAGAGGCCCAAAGTCCACCCAAATGGAGGTGTGCCAGGCGAGGATGTGTGAACTCAAGCAGCAGAGTGGGGAGGAAGGAGGGTCGTGGAAACGTGAGGAAAGCCGCCGGGCCGAGCCCTCCTGTGCAGACACCCAGCACCGGCCGCTGCTTCTGCTGCGGTTCTGTCCACGCGTCAAACTTGGTCAAAATGAACTACACAGAGTCTTTCATTCTATTTCTCTTTGCACAGATAAAGAGATCTTGGGCCACGTGACCCTTCCTACATACTGAGTATTCAGCACCTAGAACAGTGCCTGACAGAGAACAGGTGCTCAGTGAATATTTGAAGACATTAGTGTATCCGTTACACACACAGGCAGTGTGCATACTTCGCTAAAATATTACACACATTGTTCTGTGCTTTGTAAGATGAGTGATGTCAAGGGGTTTAAAACTTCTGCCTAAAGTGCTGACTCTACAGCTCAACCCATGTACCCCAGCGACTCCTCGGCCAGTGGTTTCTTCCCCATCCCTTCTGGCCCCGCCCCAACCATCCTCCACATGGCACCACATGGCCTCTTACAACGTTCAACCAGATGGTGTCAATCCTTCCCACTGAGGCCAAAACTGTCACCACTCTCACCACTATGACCACTATCCCACCCTCACCCCTATCCCACTCTCACCCCTATCCCACTCTCACCCCTATCCCACTCTCAGCACTATCCCACTCTCACCCCTATCCCACTCTCACCGCTATCCCACTCTCATCACTATTCCACTCTCACCCCTATCCCACTCTCACCGCTATCCCACTCTCACCACTATTCCACTCTCACCGCTATCCCACTCTCACCCCTATCCCACTATCACCCCTACCCCACTATCACCACTATCCCACTATCACCGCTATCCCACTCTCACCCCTATCCCACTCTCACCTCTATCCCACTCTCACCACTGTGACCACTCTCACCGCTATCTCGAGGTGAAATGACTGCATATAGCTCTGCCTCTGCCACTGTCTCCCAGGAGCCCAGAACCCGGAACCAACTCAGTCACAAGGGGCTCCACAGAGACCGGAGGGCTCTGCTCAACGGTGCAGTGAGTGTGTGCCGAAGAGGGAAGGAGCCCATGCTCAAACACTACTTTGAAAGGATACTGTTTCAAAGTAGTACTGAAGAGTATTAACTGTTTCAGATACCAAAAACACTAGAAATACCCATGGTCTTCTGAGAGGGGTTTTGCCACCTCCACCTACTGAAAACGCCGCCAGTGACGCTCACTGGAAGGGCCCCACCTAAAGTCAAGGGCATCCCTAGAATCCACCCTGGAAGAGGAGTCACTGAGCTACTCTGACCTCACTCTGATTCTGAGGTCAGTTCTCCCTGCCTGACTCACTCACTTCAGCTCAGCAGCGCTGATTCAACCTTGGTAGGGGCACTGACAGTGAACCCCCAGTGGAGTGCTGGACCCCGCTGTGAACTCAGCGGTGCTTGAGACAGGCTGGGGATTCTTCCCACCAGAGCCTCTCGACCTTGGCCCTCGGCTGCCAGGTAACTGGTGCCATGGAGGGGGCATCGCAGACGTTCAGGGGCATCCCTGCCCGAGCCTTGACAGCCGCAGCCCCTCAGACCCCACCAGGTGTCACCCCTTCCTCTGTCCCGCATCGTCTCCCATCCCCTCTCACCCTCCTGGCCGGGCTGCGCTTCCACCCTCCTTGCGCTCCGATCCCCCGGCACAGGCTACACTGCTCCCCGCTCAGCCCAAACCTCTGCTGTGACAACCAACACTCCTGACACAGGCAGACTAAGTTGTGATTTTAGGACCTTAGTCCTTAGGGTGTTTAGAGTCCTATATCCACCAGTCTCAGGAATTAGCAGACTCTGGGAGAGACAGCGGCACGGCTTGGGGTCCTGCCCACAATTCAAGCTGAACACATTCTCTTTTCTCGGTTCTATATGTTGGAGTTCTCTGAGACGTCTTTTTAAAACTCAACTGTTGCTTTCAAAGAGACTGAAATCACTGCACTCAACTTTAAGAATAAAGTCTTCATTTTCAACTTTAAAATGAAATTGAAAGGAAGACTAAAAGCAGTCACTTTTTTAAACACTGAAAAAGAAAACCTACATGTGATCAATTCACAGAACAAAAGTCACACAACCCCTCCCACCTCCTCAGCCTTCTCCTCTGCCACCGCCAGCCCGTCATCACCGCCAGGCTGGCACAGGGCAAGGGGAAGAGGGGAGACCAGTGCGGGGCTGGGACAATGGCCGCGAGAGGAGCCAGAGTGCAGGTCCTCTGTCTCCAGGGGGAGTGGGCCGCTTGCTCCATCCTCTTTCCAAGTTCAAGTGGCTGAGCATGGGCAAACTGGGGATTCTGATTAGAAATGGAATAGTGGGGACTCTAAGCAAGGACCAGTGGTTCTTGTTCTCCTGCATCAAATAGAGATGATCAAATATATTTACTATTACGTGTTGCTTCAGATGGAGAGAACACACCAGTTATTCCCCCACTTCCAGTTACGTACGTGAGCAGCTTGTAGGTCAGCCCGCCAAGAACTAGAAAAGCTAAATAAAATACATTTTTAAAGTCTGTCTGAAGGCATCAAAGAGGTACTGAGGCAGCCAAAACTGGAGGGTACAAGACTCCACAGAAAAGGGAAGCCCAGTGAGGGAGCGGAAGGCTGAGAGGGGCGCTCCTTCCCTCGGGGCATCTGCCCATGCTGACTCTGGGAAGAAAACGCAGTGAAAAGTCAAGCAGAGGGTACTAGCTAACAGAGTTCTGGACAGTTCCATAAGGATGGGAAGACAAATATTCTAGTACAGGCCTGACAAGCCAGCCAGGACTTTAGGGACTAAGCTACCCGAGAAAAGGGAGGCACAGAAAATGAGCCCAACACTCTGCACAAACTGGCTGAGCAGCTGAGTTGCAGTAAAACCTCATGGTGCTCAGGAGACAAAAACTGGTTTCAGGACCTGCCAAGGAGGGGCCCTGGGAAGCTTCCAGATGGAGACCCTGGAGGGCTCCACCCGGGGTGGGGGGGAAGGTGTGTGAAGGCAGCTGAGACTGAGGCTTACAAGGACTCCCAGCCTCCAGTCACTGAGTCCCCGACTGCACCAAGAGCTGTGACCCTACCCTGGGTCTGCGTCACAGGAAACTCTGAAAGAGGACAGCATCACCCAGAACCTCCACAGTTTTTCACACATAATGTCCAACACTCAACTGAAAATCAAAAACGGGCGTAACGACAAAGAGGACCAAGAGAAAAAAAGAACAGAAATAGAAACAGATCCGGAGGGGACCCATACACTAGAGTTATCAGATGCAAACTTCAACTGTTCAAAAATATACCTGACAAAAGGAAAATTTTCCAACAATCAAAACGGATTCTAGAACTTGAAAATAACCGTGATTGAATTTAAGAACTCAATCTATGGGCTTAACATCAAATTGGACACAGCTGAAGAGAGGATCAATGAACTGAAGGATGGATTAGTTTAAAAAAAAAAAATAGAACTTAGAGGAAAAAAAAAATCTATCCAAGGAGCCCAAAAGACACCGCAGGACACTGTTAAAAAGATCTAGTGTACATATAAATGGGGCTCCTCACAGTGGAGGAGAGACAGGAAGGGGAATAAGAAACACCTATAAAGATAATGGTCAAAGTTGGTTAAAGAATCAAGCCATTGACTCAACAAAGAAAACCACACATTGGTTTTCAGCAGCTCTTCTGGTGTCTGAGGCAAAAAGAAAATGTTAAAGTGCCCAGAGGAAAAACGGCACTGCCTTTAATGGCACAACAACACTGAGAGCTGACTTTTCCAGAAAAAGGAAGTCAGAAGATAAGGGATTGGCACCTATAAAATGCTGAAAAACAAATAACCACCAACCTGGAACTCTATACCCAACAAAAACATTCTTCAAAAGTGAAGGGCAAGTGCTTCCCTGGTGGCGCAGTGGTTGAGAGTCCGCCTGCCGATGCAGCGGACACTGGTTCGTGCCCTGGTGCGGGAAGATCCCACGTGCCGCGGAGCGGCTGGGCCCGTGAGCCACGGCCGCTGAGCCTGCG
>NW_006792775.1:3502593-3533498 GCF_000442215.2 Lipotes vexillifer
CTTCCCTGGTGGCGCAGTGGTTAAGAATCCGCCTGCCAATGCAGGGGACACGGGTTCGATCCCTGGTCCGGGAAGATCCCACATGCCGCGGAGCAACTAAGCCCATGCGCCACAACTACTGAGTCCGTGAGCCACAACTACTGAAGCCCTCACGCCTAGAGCCCGCGCTCCGCAGCAGGAGAAGCCACCGCAACGAGGAGCCTGTGCACCACAGGGAAGAGCAGCCCTGCTCTCTGCAGCTAGAGAAAAGCCCACGCGCAGCAACAAAGACCCAACGCAGCCAAAAATAAAAATACATAAATTTATTTAAAAAAAGTGAAGGCGGGCTTCCCTGGTGGCGCGGTGGTTGAGAGTCCGCCTGCCGATGCAGGGGACACGGGTTCGTGCCCCGGTCCAGGAAGATCGGAGCGGCTGGGCCCGTGAGCCATGGCCTCTGGGCCTGCGCGTCCGGAGCCTGTGCTCTGCAACGGGAGAGGCCACAGCAGTGAGAGGCCCGCGTACCGCCAAAAAATAAAAAATAAAAAATAAAAAAAGTGAAGGCAAAATAAAGACGTTTCAGGCAAATGAAAATGAGACAACTCATCACCCACAGACATGAACTAAAAAAATATTGAAGTCGTTCTTCGAGAAAAAGAAGTCTCTGACAGAAATATGAAAAAACAAGTGAAAAGCAACAAAAAGGGTAACTATGAGAATAAATCACAAGATTGATAATGCCAAATGATGCCATGATGTCATCATCATGACAATGATGATAATGCCAAAATTATATCTAAAATTTTAAAGTATCATAGCAGTGACACAGGAGGTGGGAGGGCGTTCAGTGCAGTTTGAGTGTCAAAGCAAACAGCAGTGTCAGGGGGGCAGTAACGGCAGGCACGAACCTAGGCTGAACTGTAAAACACGTCCTGTGTCGGCGACTGTATATCCGACAACCGACACAGGAACACAGAGTTAAAAACACTTCAGACTTCTCAAAGAAGGTAAGAGAAAAAGGACACAGAATAGGTGGGACAAACAGAACACAAACAGAAACACTGTACCTATAAACTGAAATACTGCAATTACATTTAAATAGAGCAAATACTCTAATTAAAAGATAAAAACTGTCAAACTGATTAAAATAAAAACTATACACTATTCACAGAGGTACATGTTAAGATATAAGATCACAATCAGGCGAAAGGAAAAGATACCCAGGCAAACACGGACAGGAAACTGATGTGCAGATATCACTGTCGAAGAGTGTCCGAAGTAAGAAGCGTTACTAGAGATAAAAAGGAAAATTTCATAATGACACAAGTTCAATCTAGCGAGGAGAATTCTGAATTTGAACGCACCTAATAACATAACCTCAAAACATCAACACATAAAAACGGAGAGGAGAAGAAAAGGAGAAACAGCCAAATTCATCATCACAGTGGGAGCCTTTAAGATGCATCTCTCAGTAGAAGGGGGCCGTCCAGCATGCAGTCACATGCAGCTATGAGGCAGTGATGCTTGAAGCGTGGCTGCTCCACACTGAGATGTGCTGCAAGCAGGAAACGCACAGCAGGTTTTAAAGACTTAGTATGAAAAAAAGAGTGTAAAATATTTCATTAGTTTTTTCATGTTGATTACACACTGAAATGATGATATTTTGGATATCTGTGCTAAATAAAATATATTAAAATTAATTTCACCTATTTCTACTTTATTTAATGTGGCTACCAGAATCTGAATTACATGATTGACCAACCTGATCTAACTGATACACACAGAATACTGCGTTCCCGCTGATACGCACTGCTTTCAAGTGCCCAAGGAACACTTAACAAAATGAATGTGTATTGGGCCATTAAGAAAGCTCAACTCATTCCAAAGGACTGAAATAATGCAGGGTATCTTTAGGGACTGCAGTAGATAGGCAGTTTATGCCCCCTCAAAATTCATCCCCCCCAAGGTGATGGTATTAGGAGGCACGGACTCTGCGAGGGATTAGGTCCTAAGTGCAATGAGCTCCCTTGCCCCCGTCCGCCCGGGGAGGACAGTGAGAAGAAGCTGGACATCTAGGGACCAGGAAACAGGACTCACCAAACATGGACTCTGCCGGCACCTTGATCTTGGGACTTCCCAGACTCCAGTACTATGAGAAATAAATTTCTATTGTTTATAAGTCAGCTAGTCTATGGTATTTTATAACAGCAGCCCAAAAAGACTAAGATAGGGATCTTCATGGAATTAAGCTAGAAATCAACAAAAAGATAACGAGAAAAGCCTCCCCAAACATTGGGAAGTTAAACGACACACTTCTTTAAAAACTTTTTAAATAATAATTTTTAAAAACACAATGAAAATTAGAAAATACTTTTACATAAAACATAAATGAAAGTTTGGCTTATTCAAATTTGTGGGATGCAGCTAATGGTGTTTAGAGGGTAACTTATAGCCTTAAACACATATACTGGAAAAGAAAGGCGGCTAAAAATCAATTAAGCACCTATCCTAAGAAACCAGAGAAAAGAATAGCAAACGAAACACAAAGCAGATGGAAGCAAAAGGAGCAGAAAATAAGGAAACAGAAAACAAATATGAAATTTTTAAAAAAATCAATAAAGCCAAAAGTTGGTTCTTTGAAAGGACTGATAAAATTGATAAACCCCTAGAGAGACTGATTAAGAAAAAGAGACAAAGCACAAATTACCAGTATCAAGGATTTTTAAAAGGGAATATTATGAACCCCTTTACACTTACTAATTGGAAAGTTTGGGTGGCCTGAATAAATTCCTAGCAGGGGGAAAATGCTTTACCTAAACAGACACAAGAAGACATATAAAATCAGAAAAATTCTAATTCCATGTAAATAATTAAATCTGAAATTAAAGGCCATCCCTTAATGAAAATCCTACACCAGCTGGTTTTGCCAATCAATTCTTCCAAAAATCTAAGAAAGAAAACACCAATCTCACAGGAACTCTTCTGGGGGTAAAAAAGGAACACTTTCCACCTTGTTTTATGAGATGAGCATAACCTTGATACCAAAACCCAACAAGGACAAGAAGTATAAGAAAGTAAAATTACAGACCTTGAATACAGATGCAATAATCCTAAACAAAATTAACAAATAAAATCCAATGAAAGGAGAATACATCAAGATCAGGTTGGGATTATTCTAGAATCACAAAATTTTTTAAAAAGATCACCACATAAAAGAAAAATCACTTGTTTCAAAATTTGCAGAAAATATACTTAAGAAAATTTAATGTAATAATTTTAATTCATGATTTTAAAAAACTCTTAGCAAACTAAGAATAGAGGAAATTTTTCATATTTTCATAAAAATATCTACAAAAAAGCCACAGTACGGTTTCCCCAGTGGCGCAGTGGTTAAGAATCCGCCTGCCAATGCAGGGGACATGGGTTCGAGCCCTGGTCTGGGAAGATCCCACGTGCCGCGGAGCAACTAAGCCCACACACCACAACTGCTGAGCCTGCGCTCTAGAGCCCGCAAGCCACAACTACTGAGCCCGCGTGCCACAACTACTGAAGCCCGTGTGCCTGGAGCCTGTGCTCCACAACAAGAGAAGTCACTGTGGTGAGAAGCCCGCAGTGAAGAGTAGGCCCTGCTCACCACAACAAGAGAAAGCCCACACGCAACAATGAAGACACAAAGTAGCCAAACAAATAAGTAAAATAAATAAATTAAAAAAAAAAATAAAGAAAAGTTACAGTAAATATCATATGTAATGGTGAAATAGTGAAAGCTTTTCCTCTGATACTGGGAATGAGACAAGGATATTTATTCTCATTACTTCTGTTCACCACTGTATTGGAGATCCTAGCCAGTACAATAAGGCAAGAAAAAGAAAAAGGGTTATAGCAACGGGAAAGAAAAAAAAGAAACTTATCTGCAGACATAATTGTGTATACATAGAAAATACAAGAATTATTACTAGAAATAAATGGATTTAGCAAGTGAATACAGAAAAATCAATTCTATCTCTACATACTAGTAATTTATAATGGCATCAAAAATATGAGATATCTAATTAAACATGCATAAGACATACAGAAAACTGTAAAATTTTAAGACAAATTAAAGAAGATCTAAATAAATGGAGGACTATATATACTGTGTTCGTGGATTATAAGAACAATATTAAAAAGACATCATTTCTCCCCGTGCTGGTCTACAAATTAAATTCAACCTCAATTAAAATCCTGGCACATTTTCTGGGGAAAGACAGCCTAGTGGATTCTAAAATTTATCTGAAAACGCAAAGGGTCAAGATTAGCCAAGGCAATACTGAATAATGACTCAGGTGTAGGATTTAAATTACCAGATATGAAGACTGACTAAATCTATAGTAATTTAGATAGTGTTGCATTTGTGCAAAAGAGACAAAAAGATCAATAGAGCAGAGGGGAGTCCTGAAACAGACCCATACACTTACGGTCACTTGATTTACAACAGAGATGACACTGCAGCACACTGGGGAAAGGATGCTTTTTTTTAATAAATTAAAACTGGATAGTCATACACTTAAAGGAAGAAAAAAAAAAGAAGCCTGGCCCCTACTTCACACACTAAACAAAAATCAGTTTCAGATGGATTACAGATCTAAATGTAAAAGATAAAACAATAAAGCTTTTATAGGATAACATCTTCATGCAACTTCGTGATGATATCTTTCAATGAATACAAAGCGCATTAAATATTACTGAAAAGATTGATCACCTGGGGTACATTAAAATAAAAAATTATGGGGCTTCCCTGGTGGCGCAGTGGTTGAGAGTCTGCCTGCCGATGCAGGGGACACGGGTTTGTGTCCCGGTCCGGGAAGATCCTGCATGCTGAGGAGTGGCTGGGCCTGTGAGCCATGGCCGCTGGGCCTGCGCGTCCGGAGCCTGTGCTCTGCGGCGGGAGGGGCCGCAGTGAGGGGCCCGCGTACCGCAAAAAGATTAAAAATAAAATAAATAAATTAAAAATTAAAAATTATGCTTTTTAAAAGACACCACTGAGAAAGTGAAAAGGCAAACACACCCCAAAAAAACCCTGCCATACATATATGTACTCAGAATATACAAAAAGAACTCTTTCAAATCAGTAAGAAACAAAACAGACAACCCAATCAAAAAATGGGCAAATGACAATTATTTCATCAAAGAAGGTAAGCAAATGGCCAACGAACGCCAGGGATGTTTACTGGCCATCAGGGAGCAAGTCCCCACCCCACTGAGCTCCTACCGCTCAATACCACCAGAGAGCTACAACCAAAGAACTGCCGATACCGAGGGTCAGAACAACCAACGGCTCACACACTGTGGGGGGTAGGACAACGGTCACGACCACCACCTTGGACAGAGCCTACTAAGGCTGAACATACTCCATCACCTGGCAGTGCTACTCCTCTGAACACACCCAACAGAAACACATACATATCTGTACCAAAAAGCAAGGAAGAACATTCAGGGCAGCATTTGTAAAAACTAGAAAGCACCCAGATACCCATGAGCAACAGAAAGAATAAATTATGGTACATTCACACGTTGGATTATTAAACAGCAGATGAGAACGAACAAACCTACGTGGACAGAGCTCGCAAAGATAATGCTGAACGGAAGAATCAAGAAATAAAATATACACATTACTTTATTTCATTTACATAAAGTCAAGAACATGCCAAGTTAATCAACGGCAGAAAGGCGAGACCACAGTTAGCTCTGGGAGACAATTACTGGCAGTGGGTGGGAGGGGGCTTCTGGGAAGCCTGGTAATGTTCTATTTCTTGGTCTGGGCAGTGGTTACAAGAGCGTGTTCGCTTAATGAAAAATTCACTGCGATGTACACTTATGATTTGTGAGTTTTTCTGACGTATGTTCTGTTACAGTTAAGTTTTTCTTAAGTACACTATTACCTGCCTACATAATCTGGCAGGAGTTTATTCACACGCCTACCTGGTCACACAATTAGCCACCAAACAGAAGACAAATGCCAAGAAAGGGAAGGATCCAAAAAATGTTTACTTAATGGTTCCTGTGTTTCTAAAACGCTGGACTCAGGTGCTCAGGTGGTGAGGTGAGCTGGTGACATCATCACATTCTCCACTCAACAAGGCATTTCCAGGCTACAACACGGAGCAGCAGCTAGCAACAAATCACTGAGCGACCGTCCCACTGGCTGGTGTGACAACATCCACTGCATGAGACTGGACTTTACAAAACTCCTATCCCTTACTTGTTACATCCCTTGTGCTCATCCTTTCAGAAAACTACACTTCAGTGTATGTACCTCAAATTACAAGAGACAAATACAGCTACGAAAGAAACAAAACAAAACAAAAAACCCCAAAGTACTGAAAAGATTTACAAATACTACAATAAAATCCCAGTAAAACATAATTTGGCCAACCCTTCTAAGCTTGTGGTAATAAAATCTGACCCAAACAAACCTGGTAATTTACAAGATTCAAATGAGAAAAAACTTAATGATTCTCAAATTGACAAAGACAGAACATTACAGCACTGACATCAAATTATTGTTGCTAAAAAGGAAATCCAAATGTTTAGCTTACCAATCTTTCAGGAGAATTGACTAAAGCCCAGAAATGCATTAAGGCTAATAATTATTCATTTACTAATTCACCACTGCAGACCCATCATGAGAGAATAAACGCATGCTTATAGGTAAAATGGCACCTACAGAGCTCATAAACACCCAAGTAACATACACATCTCCCACTGTGCTCTGTGCCACCCAGCGCACACTCTTCTAGCTGACACCCTCTCCCTGCTCCTATCATTAGATCCTCACTCGGCTCCACGAGAAAAGGCCTTGAAACACTGCTCCAAACACAATATCCTTAGATGAAAAACTTCAGTTTCACTGTAAGCTTTATAATTCTCATCTGCCAAAGAGAAAGCTCCAAAGGAATCCATCTTCAGTCTTCTATCCCCTAAAACAAACCTGATTTACAAAACACCGGTGCTCTGAGAAAGGTGGACTGTAAAAATATTTTTCCTGTGAAATCAATCCTATTTGTCCAGTAAATTTCATTTGGAAATTGGAAATACATAATACAACCCATGGAAATACACATTTAGGCAAGGAATAGCTTAAGACAGCAAAACGGAAGGCACCACAGAGCTTGGTTACTTCATGGCCCTTTTTCAAAAACTCTGGAGCACTGTTCCAAATCTAGGCAGTTCCTTCTGCCGCTCCAAAGGGGAACAAGGGCAATAAGGTGTTTTTACAGAACTTTATGGTACACTAGAGTTTGTTCTCACTGAGAAGTTTAATCCTCAGGAATTTTATCTATATGGGACTTACAAATAACAGAACCACCATTTCACAAGTGATTACGCAAAATACACATCTAAAACTTTCAACATCGTAAAAAGGCGTTTAGAAAAAACTCAGGTGAAGATCACCCATACCTGTGGAAGCGCAGTATTGAGCTGCCTCTGCAAGGAATCTCTTTCGTGACCAACCTCGTGTAACTTCCCCTGGGTTAATGCCAGCGTTTCTTGGGTCTCTCTCAGAGTGTCAAGGAGACGGTCCCTCTCTTCCAGCATGGAGACCATCAACTGTTCAAAATGTGAATCTGCATCTGGCTGTGAAGGGGAGCTGGACCCATGGCTCCCACTTCCTCCTGGGGGGCCTTCTGCTTCACTGATGGTCGGCATCACCTCGCACATCATCTTGAAATGAAAGACCCAGACCACAGTCATCAGGTGCAAAATAAAGGCTTCCACAAAGCTGCAACTTTATAGCTATCTGTAGCTTATAAGTGAAAGGCTGACAGCCTCATTATTCCCAGATCTGACTGCTATGCTCTGCACAGAAAAAAACTGGGAAAACATACACATGCATATCCAAAGTGCCCAGAACACACAAGACGAAGACATTTAATACTGACAGTAATCCAGTGAAGGGGGAAAGACCAAAGAAGACTACCCTCACATAAAGAACAAACCCTGTGGCATTTTCTCTGCAAAGCTGTACTTTCTAGTTGTTGAAAACAAGTGTGCTTCTGTAACTTTTTTTTTTTCCTTTCTACTTCCCGGTGGGGGAGAGAAAGTCAAAACACGTGCCACCCAATCATTTTTCAGGAAAAGCACAGAAGGAGCATACAGCCAGTAAAACTGACAAGCACAAAATCCATCAGGCATCTTAGAGGAATGTGTGCAGTCAGCTCCTAGGAAGGACTGACGGCTCCCTGAATTCTTGGGCTGGATTTGGCGAGCGATAAACGGAACTGGACTCGTTAAGGGCGCGAGAGGTGTTTTTCAACGGCTGCAATGGTTGGTCAGTCAACCTAACTTACGTAAATTAACAGACCCCCCCCCCCCAAAAAAATTCCACGATGGAAATATAGCAGGTCGAGACAGACGTGCACGGCTAGGAAGGAAGGAAAAGTGAAAGGTGAGATTACGAGAGGCTACTAAGTGTCTCAAATATAATGACGGGGCGAGGGGCAGAGGGCCGGTTCCCGAGGCTGCCGCCGGTGTTCCGGGCTCGGCGGACCCCCGGGACGGAGATGCCCAGGACCGCGTACCACGCACCTGACAGTGACAACGACTCTACTCCGCTCGCACCCGCACCCGGTGCTGCAGCAGCCCGGACGCCAGGGTGGCGAGAACAATTCACCACGGGAACCCAGCCTGGCTCGGGACTTCCTGCGGCCACAGGTCCTCGCCCCCGCGCCCAGCGCTGGAGTCCCCGGGGGCGCGGGTCACCTGGCGCTGGGGTCGCGGAGGGGGGGGCGCACGGCCCCGAGAGCCCGTTCGCCGGGGGTCCCGCGGGCAGCGCCCCCTGCCCCCGCGACCCCGGGCCCCGCTGCGCACCCTTCCCCCGGGGCTGACACTCACCAGCCGCGCGGCCCCCGCGAGGAGGGCGCCGGCGCCCGGGGCCCCGCTCCGCCCCAACCCTGTTTCAGTCCCCCTATCCCTTACCTTGCTCGCCGGCAGGAGCGGGCGAGGAGGCTCCGCGGCGGCTCGCGGGCGGCTGCTCGCTCCAGGCGAGCTCGGGGCCCGACGAAGGCAGCCCGCGCCCGCCGCCCGCCCCGCGCCCGCGGCCCCGGGCCCGCCGCCCCCAGTCACTAAGGCCGGCCTGCGGCCGGACACTGGCAGAGCACAGGAGGAGCGGGCCCGGCTGCGCGTCGCCGGCGTCAACGTGCCCGACGTCGGGCGCGTCGGCGCAGCGTCAGCGCCGAGCGCCGCCGGCACGCCCCGCCCCGTCCCCCGGGGGAGGAACCCAGGGGGCGGCCGAGTGTGCAAGCACCGCCTCCTCAAGGGGACGGGCTCGCCTCTCGGACGCCGATTGACTGGATACAGTAGAAGCCCCGCCCCGGCCCCGCCCAGGTGGGTGAACCTCGGTCGAGTCGCCGCTCCTGATTTCCGGCACCGGGCTCCGGGCTTTGGTCCTCTTTCTGAGCAGCGTCTTGCACCTCGGGGGCTGCCCCCAACTCTCCGCTTACAGCCGCGGAGGACACCGAAAGCCGTTATCGAGCGTCTACTGGGTGCCAGGTTCTGAGCCCGACACTAACCGAAGGTCACGGCTACACACCTTACGCCGGAGCGCACCCCAGTGCAAGTCACCTGTTCGCAGCCGGTCGGAGCCTGCGGTGTGGCCTCCGGAGCCTCCTAGGAACCGGTCCTTGCACGACTCGGAAGGACGCGGTTTCTACACAAGACCCATTACCGAGCTTTACCTGCAGTACCTGGGGAGGCAGAGATGGGCAGCGTTTGATGTTGAGGCTCCTGGGCGTTGTGTCGAGAAGGCAGGCTTTGGAGCGAGGCACACCTGGTTCAACTTCCAGCAGATACTTTTCCCTGCGGTGTGGGCCTGGGCACCGCTGGGGAACCCACTTGTAAGATGGGAGAGTGAGTGATACAGACCTAACCCAGGGCTGTTATAAGAAACAGAATGTGTAGGGAGCACCTAGTCAAGGACCTGGCTGGGGAGGTACTCAGCGAATGGTGGTCATTTTTATCTTTCTCAACATTGTTATCCTTATTCATATCCATATTTCATTCTTGCGCAAACTTTTAAAAAAACCCTGCTGTGTGCGTGCTATATATTGCAGATGCAGAGATTAATAAATACACCTTTAATAAATTAAAGCAGATGCTCCCCACTCAAGGTCTGACTCCTGGATCACAAACTCTTGGCAAAACAAAATGTCCAGGCATCGTTGCCAAGTGACACTGACTGCTGTCTGGCTAAGTCTAAGTAAAGGTTGCATGGCGGGGGAGGGGGGTGAAGCCTTCAAGGTAGATTCCTTGATTCTCAGTTGTGAGCTCACCAAGAACAGGTGCTATGTCTCATTGGCTTTCTTACCTCCCAAGTCCAGGACCACACCTTTCATCCATGTATTTGTTCATTCAATAAATATTTGAATGACTCCACATAAATATGAATTTGCATCCCGGATCCAGGGTCTGTAACAGAGGAAAACATCCAGCTCTCCTCAAATGTACCAGCTTAATTCATCCAGCCCATATTGGCACCATGCTCAGAAAGTACCTGCCTCCTAAAAAATCAGCACAATACTAAAATTGTGTTCAACAGAGTAGAATGTTCATTCATTTCATGAACATTTATAGAACACTGAGCCAGGCATGGCCTAGGTTTGGGGAACACAGGACTGTGAAAGACAGCAACTTCCCCCAATTCACAGCCTGGAGGGGAGAAGAGAAACACTATTACAATGTCTGTCCTATAAACAGCGTGTGACTTGGTGCCTTGGGACCACCGAGGAAGGAGGAACCAACTCTCCATTGGCATCACAGGGGCTTCACAGAGGGATAACATCTGAGCTGGGTCTCAGGATGAGCAGTTTTCCAAGCAGAGAAGGGAGAAGCCCATTTGGTGTAGCGGCAGGAAAATGAGTATCCCAGATTTCACTCATTTTCATGCATTCATTTCATTCCCTCAGATTGCAAAATCAGTTAAGAGGAAAATTGTAAGCAACCTCAAATGGCCAACAAAAAAAGACTGGTTAAATCATTGCACGGCAAATGACAGAAAGCTTGATGACATTGAGAGGTATATTTTAGATGACTGGCAAAATTCTTTATCCTGACTGGTGGTAGGTACATGACTGCATGCGTTTGTCAAATCTAACAGAACTGTACATTAATGTGTAAATTGTGTCCTAACTTTAAAAAATTGAAGTGTAGTTGATTTACAATGTTGTGTTGGTTTCAGGTGTACAGCAAAGTGATTCGGTTATGCATACATATATATCTATTTTTTTTCAGATTCTTTTCCCTTATAGGTTATTACAAAATGATTGAGTATAGTCCCCTGTGCTATACAGTAGGTCCTTGTTGGTTATCTATTTTATCAACATATACCTAATTTTTTTAATGGGAAAAAAAACTTAAAAAATACCAGGTTACACACAAGTATATAGAGTGTGAGCCCTAATTCAAAAAAGAAAAGTTTGTGTTTAGTTGAAGTCTGTATTATCTAAAGTTTATTATCTTGTATCTGAAAAATTCTAAATATTATTGATATTAATCAGTGATACAATTTTAATAAAATGAGTCTTACATGAAATATTTTTGAAAAGTGAAATTCAATTTTAAATCTCAAATTTGTAAAACAAAAACATGTATGTCTATATGTGAAAACATTGTTCCTGAGTTCAGTTAGTTTCTTACATTTCTCTATATATGTATGTACAGAGATACTCCTAGAAAGAGTTAATGTCAGCCTGTTGGCAGGGGCTGTCTTTGAGGGGGACAGTGGGTTGTTTTCACTTTCTTCTTTGTGCTAGTTTGTGCTTTCCAGATACTTTATCATGAATGTCCATTCTTTTTATCATTAGAGGAAAAAAACCCACCAGTGTTACTTTAATAAAACCTAGGCAAGAACAAACCATGGCACATTGCTTTCAGGAAGCTAAGATGACATTTTGCTGTAGTTATCTGTATCACTCAACTAAACTCTTTCCCAGAAGTATTCACCTGAAAAATATTTCAGAGGCTCAGACAGGAAAACAATGAACAAGAGAAATGTTTTCCCTCCAATTCTTCTATTAAAGGCTAGATAAAATATGGGAGTTATCTGTATCACTCAACTAACCTCTTTCCCAGAAGTATTCACCTGAAAAATATTTCAGAGGCTCAGACAGGAAAACAATGAACAAGAGAAATGTTTTCCCTCCAATTCTTCTATTAAAGGCTAGATAAAATATGGGAGTACAGGTGGGGGGTAGAGTGTTTTTTACTGTGCCCAGAGTTGTGTTTTCACAAATGTGCCCTCCAGCGTTGACTCTCCACATGATGTAGCTGTCAACCTTGAGCGTGGCCTGGGCCACCTCCCCTTTCTAGAGAGCTGAGGGGCCCAGGAGGAGAGGTGAGATCAGAATGTGGCCTGGCCTCTATCACAGAGATCCAAGTCTACTGGAATATGTAAAGCAACCTAATGAATGGTGGTGGGACAATACTATTCGGGGGTGGGGTGGGGTGGAGAGGTCTGAGCTGGGGGCGGGTGATGGAGGATGTGGCTCTCTGTTTAAGAGGAGGAAATTGAAGCTCAGAGATGCAAAAAGCCTTTGCCCAGCAGCACCCAGCTAATTTGGGAAGAGCTGGGACTGGAGCCTTGAGTGAACGGGGGTGTGTGTGTGTGTGTGTGTGTGTGTGTGTGTGTTTCCTAATTGCTGATCTCATCACTATGCTTGTGAGCAAGGATGGTCTCTTAAAGGGACCCCCAAAGAGGAAGCACTTTATGAGTGGGTCTCAGCGCTGCCCCAGTAATCCAGTCCCCTGCGGAGGAGGTGAGGCCCTGGGCTTCATTAGCTTGACGACTTTAGCCATTAGAACCAACCCTGTCTGGGTTTCCCATGCATCCCTGCCGAGGTGAGGAGGGGTTGACAGACAAGGAGAAAGGGAAAGAAAGACTATTCGTCTCATTTAGTTCTTGAGATAATTCCCCACACAGCTGTTCCTGTATCCTTCCCACTATGCACATGAGGAAACTGAGGTCCCAGAGGCCACCAAGCAGGGAAGAACATTAGCCTGCATGGTCCAGTTTCCATGGCAGTTCTGTTTCCCACAGTTGACCAATTAGCTGATGTTTTGGCCCATGACCGAGCCTGTCTGGAGCTTGGTTGATGTGTGTCCATCCCCAGGAGAAGGAAGGAGAAAAAGCATTTACAAGAACCCCTATCTCGTGTAGCCTCACTCAAGCCTCACAAGTGTATCTTCCATCCTTTTATGGATGCGAACACTGAGACACGGAGAGATCAGATCACCTGTCCAAGGCCCACAGTTTATGATTTGGTAGAAGCTGGGGGTCTTGAACCCAAGACTGCCTCCAAAGCCAGTTTTCGTGCTGCTACAACAGAACGAGTCCCCAGGCCGCCAAAGCTGGGGACAAATCCCCTAGGACCAGTGCATCAAGGCACTAAACCTGATGCCCTTTGAGGGTCTACGTGCCTCTCCACCTCCTGGTCTGAAACACGCCCCATTGTCCCAACACAGTGCCAGGCACAGGGAGTTACCAGCTCCTAGAGGACCTCAGGGCCTCCCACATGGACATGAAGACGTCCACCCCTTTCATCTGTGTAAGTTTATTTATTTATTTTTGGCTGCGTTGGGTCTTCGTTGCTGCGCGCAGGCTTTCTCTAGTTGCAGTGAGCGGGGGCTATTCTTCGTTGTGGTGCGCGGGCTTCTCATTGCAGTGCTTTCTTGTTGCAGAGCATGGGCTCTAGGCGCGTGGGCTTCAGTAGCTGTGGCACACAGGCTCAGTAGTTGTGGTTCGCAGGCGCTAGAGCACGGACTCAGTAGTTGTGGCGCATGGGCTTCGTTGCTCTGAAGCATGTGGGATCTTCCGAGAGCACCACTCGAACCCGTGTCCCCTGCATTGGCAGGCGGATTCTTAACCACTGCGCCACCAGGGAAGTCCCCGTGTACTTATATTTAAAAGCAAGTCATAAGCTCCTTGCAACTTGCTTCTCTTGACAACCTCATTACGCTCTTTAGATAGAGCCAATCGAATAAAAACGCCCAGCAATTGGAGGAAGAAGGGCCTGGGCAGGTAGTTCAGACTCTCCAAGGGCTCGGCTGGGGCCCCAGCCCTGACCTTTACCTTGACCTCGGGTGGAGTCCATAGCCATACGAAGCCTTGATCTCTTCATCTGTAGACAGGGATAATAACACCCACACTAACTATCACGCTGGGAGGTTGTGAGACTCATGGCTGGACATGAGAAGTGACCACCCTGGCAGCCCTGCTGGTTCCCTGCTGAGTCTGGTCATCGGGCCCCTCTTTGAAAGGCGCTTTCGCACAGTAGTTCTAATTGTAGGCTCTGGAGCCCAGTGGCCTAGTTCAAGGCTTGGTTCTGCTTCTTTTGGACATGGCTGTGTATTCTTAGGCAGATCCTCTCTGGGCCTCAGTTTCCTCATTCCTGAAGTGAAGATGATAGAGCCGCCTCATGGGGCTGGCTGTGAGGGTTATGCTACTTGGGAAGGGTGATACAGAAGATCTCACTTATCACCTGAGGGGGCCCCTTTCATCCAGGCCGTGCCCATCCACCCTCCACCCTGGAGAGAATCGGGATTGAGCTGGGCCCTCTGGCATCTCATTGTCCTTTGCCCCCGAGAGGCTATGAGAGGGGCTGGACCCTGATCTTGTCAATTCCACCTAAGGGACAGTGCAGGGTCTTGTGGGGTTTTCCTCTCTGTCAGAAGAGAGAGCAGCATGGGAGGAAGCCTTGGGTTCTTCTTCTGACTTGCCCCCGGGCCTTCAGGACATGCAGCCAGGAGCTGTGGCAGTGTCCTGAGGCCACAAGGGGAGACACTGCCCATTGGGTTTCGAGGCAGGAATTCTTTCCCACCATTTCTCATGAAAGTTATGTTTTTCCTAATCCCAAATAGAGATATCAGTCAAGACCTCGAGACAAAGGGAAAAGCATTAAAATTCTCTTTGGAGAATGAAATAGTCAACACAAAGAGGTTACTGGTTGGAAAGAATCCATTGGTCAGGTCAAAAGCGAGGTCAGGAAGTGCTCTCACGTGGAGTTGAAGGATAAGGTTGAGGTTTTGGGGACCAGGACAGAAGCACAGGGGCAAGAACCAGCCACCACGGAACCAGAGTCGGAAGCAGTCTGGCTTGTGGCTGCAGCACATTGTAACTGCCTGCTCGTGGCCCTGCCTGTGCCAGGGGTGAGTCACTCATGTGGATAAAATAAACATGAATGAGTTTCTACACACAGGATACTTCACACAAATCCTATGAGTGGTGTTCTAAGGAATAAACAAAGTCCTTAAATTGGCGCGTTTGTGATTCTGTGTAGTGCTACTAAACTTGCTCAGGGATCTCAATGTTACATGATTTGAATCCCACTAGGCAATAATTGCTGGCACTTCTCAGCGTTTGAATATTCACTGTAGGCTATGGTTTTGTGAAGCAGATGAAATAGTTTCACCACTAAAAAAGTGACCTCGTGGGGATGGGAAAAGGTATTCCATGCAAGTAGAATTCAAAAGAAAGCTGGAGTAGCAATACCCATATCAGAAAAATAGGCTTTAAAATTAAGACTGTTACAAGAGACAAAGAAGGACACTGCATAACACTCGAGGGATCCATCCAAGAAAAAGACATAACAATTGTAAATATATATTCACCCAACACAGGAGCACCGAAACATATAAGGCAAATGTTAACAGATATAAAAGGAGAAATTGACAGTAACACAATAATAGTCAGGGACTTTAACACCCCATTTACATCAATGGACAGACCTTCCAGACAGAAAACCAATAAGGAAACACAGGCCTTAAGTGACGCATTAGATCAGACGGACTTAATTGATATCCCTAGAGTGTTCCATCCAAAAACAGCAAAATACACATTCTTTTCAAGCGCACATGGAATATTCTCCAGGATAGATCACATGCTGGGCCACAAAGCAAGCCTCTGTAAATTTAAGAAAACTGAAATCATATCAAGCATCTTTTCCGACCACAATGCTATGAGATTAGAAATCAACCACAAGAAAAAACTGCAAAAAAATTGACCTTGTGGACGAACCTTGAGGACGTGATGTTAAGTGAAACATGCCTGCCACGGAAGGACAAATTCCACATACAGGAGGTCCCTAGAGGAGTCAAATCCATAAAGACACAAAGTAGGACATGGGGGCCAGGGGTAGGGGGAGGAGGATGGGGAGTGAGAGTTTAATGGGGATAGAATTTCAGTCTAGGAAGACAAAAAAGTTCTGGAGATGGAGAGTGGGGATGGTTGTACAACAATGTGAATGTACTTAATGCCACTGAGCTATACACTTAGAACTGGTTAAGATGGTAACTTTTATATTCTATATAAATATAATATAAATAGAATAGAATATAAATAGAATATAAATTTATATTCTATATAAATATATATATATATATATTTTTTTTACCATAATAAAAAAACAGCAACCTGTACCTGTACTATCCTATTGCCCAACACGAAGAATGCTTTGGACTCCTAAAAATCTGACCAACATCATTGTCAAGTGAAAGACGTTTTTCTACAACTGGCATATTTGTCATGAAAAAAAGGCTCTAGACTATCCAGGGCAATTAATCTTTTTAATATCATATATTTGTGGAAATATCTTTAAATTTTTAATAATTTATTTTTTTAATCAAAGAATAGTTGATTTACAATGTTGTATTAGTTTCTGGTGTATAGCAAAGTAATTCAGATATATACAGAGAGACAGATAGATAGATAGATACAGATATAGATATAGATTCTTTTTCAGATTCTTTTCCATTATAGGTTATTACAAGATATTGAGTATAGTTCTCTGTGCTATAGAGTAGGTCCTTGTTGTTTATTTATTTTATACAGAGTAGTGTGTATATGTTAATCCCAAACTCCTAATTTATTCCTCCCCCGCTTTCCCCTCTGGTAACCATAAATTTGTTTTCTAAGTCTGTGAGTCTCTTCCTGTTTTGTAAATAAGTTCATTTGTATCATTTTTTTTTTTAGATTCCACATATAAGTGATGTCATATGATATCTGTCTTTCTCTGTCTGACTTACTTCACTTAGCATGACAATCTCTAGGTCCATCCATGTTAAAATGATTTTTAATTGGCATTTGTCTTTTGCTAATAGTCCCTTCTTTTTATGTTTTCTGTTATCCAATGTCTACATCAGATAGAGATCCTTCCCACATGTTATTAAAATATGTAATATTGTCAGAATATATTAGTTGATAATAATAAGAAGGCACGAGTGTACGATTTTTTTTTTTTTTTTTTTTTACAGAAAACCTCTGAACCTGCTTACTAGGGTCCATCATTATTGAAATCATATGAATACAGTGTTTTGAAAAATAATTAGGGTTTGGGTAATTCTGATACCTCATTCCCAAGTCTCAAAGATGACTGTCTGTTGGGAATTTGGAAACCATGATTGCTGACTTACTGAGGAAGGAGGGTCACACCGAGAGGCTGTGCCACCCAGCACCCGCGCCCAGGGCCCTGGAAGTCAGGACAAGAAACCAGCATGTTGTTTGAGCTCTTCCCTTGAAGGAATGAATGATCTCACTGCAGCCGGCAAAGCCTTTTCTTTCTTCCTGACACTTCCTTAAAATCACTTTAACTTTGATAGATGACATGACAACTGTGGGGCGTGGCCATTTTTATCCATTTCATTCATTTATTCAACAGACGTGATCATGTCGAGCCACTTGATGCCAGGCACTAGAAATCAGACAGTATATCAGGACGGCAGAGCTGTGTCCAGCGTCGAAACAGACAAGCAAACAAAAACTGCATCTGGTTTGAAAATCACATGTGTTGTGGCCACGAATGGCTCTGGAGACGGGCTCGCATCAGTTGGATCCCCTACATCAAGTAGTAGCTTTGAGGTTGCCCCGTGGCTGAGAGCTCCTCTCTGCCCTTCTGCTCGCCACCGTTACGCGGGACGGGAAATGAGTTTCCCCGGGGAGAAGCCAGAGAGAGGTGGACAGACATGAACTCAGCATCGATTAACTGATGAATCTGTGTGTCAAGCTAACAGCTCTTATGTGCATTTTGGATCTTTGCCTTGGAGGGTCTGGTTGTCCATCTTCACTGCTAACACCAAGTTAATTTGGAATCAAAGGCTTAGCATTTCATGCAGAAAAACCCAAAAAAACAAAAAACAAAAAACAAACAAAAAGCTGAAAAACTTTTTCCTTGAGATTGGCATGTGTTTTAGTTTGCTAGAGCTGCTGTAACAAAGTTCCACAGCCTGGGGGGCTTAAACAGCAGAGGTTTATTGTCTCCAGTCCTGGAGCCTGGAATCTGAGATCCAGGTGTGGGTAGGGCTGGGTCCTCCTGAGGCCTCTCTCCTCGGCCTGTAGACGGCCGCCTTCTCCCTGTGTCCTCACGGGGTCGTCCCTCTGTGTGTGTCTGTGTCCTTTTCTCCTCTTCTCATAAGGACACCAGTCCTATGGGATTGGGACACGCCCTAGTGACCTCATTTTTCTTTAATCACTTCTTGAAAGACCCCAACTCCAAATACAGTCACATTCTGAAATACTGGGGGTCAGGACTCCGACACATGAATTTGGGGAACACAGATCTGCCCGTGACAGCCTGCCTCAGCAGCGTCCTTGGCTATGATGTAGATACACCAGTAATCTCCCCCCACCTTCAGTGTTAACTTCCTGCCTATCACATTTCCATTTACAAGGTCTGACCATTGACTAGTCTAAGCTGGAACGGCCAGGGTGGACTCAAGGACTGCAGCATACGTTTTACCCCATTGAGAAACTTGTTTTAAAAATGAATCTGGGGCTTCCCTGGTGGCGCAGTGGTTGAGAGTCCACCTGCCGATGCAGGGGACGCGGGTTCGTGCCCCGGTCCAGGAAGATGCCACATGCCGCGGAGCGGCTGGGCCCGTGAGCCATGGCCGCTGAGCCTGCGTGTCCAGAGCCTGTGCTCCGCAACGGGAGAGGCCACGACAGTGAGAGGCCCACGTACCACAAAAAAAAAAAAAATTAAAAAAAAAAAAAAGAATCTGGAAATACCCGAGCTGGGGGCGGGTTCTCAAATCCCCATTTTTTAATGATATTTTTTACTACCATGCCTGAAGAATACCTACAGTCGTTTCTTTATCCCACGTTGGTGAGGTTGTAAATGGTTAATGACAGTTTGCCTTTATGTGTGGCTCCTGGCGGATTTCTCCAACCTGGCTTCTGACGCTGTCTAATTGTGCGTGTGTGGTTTTGGTTGTTGCTGTTGTTCTTTTGGGGTTTTTTTTGGCCGCGCTGCGTGGCTTGTGGGATCTTAGTTCCCCGGCCAGGGATCGAACCCGGGGTCCCAGCAGTGGAAGCACTGAGTCCTAACCGCTGGACCACCAGGGAATTCCCATCATCCTGTGTGTTTATACCATGTTTAGGGAGGCACCTGTGATTTTCTTGTGCTGTATAGATTTTCACACAACTGATGTTCATTACAGGCCGCTTCTCTAGATAGCATGTAAGTTTAGGTCAAAATAGCATGTTTTAGCAGGTGAGTCAGATCCAATGTGAAAGGAAAAGCATCCCCACATATGAGGCAAACTTACTTCCCACAAATGGAGCCTTGACTGCCTGCTCCAACCCCACGGTGCTCCTGCCCCATCCCACCCTCCTCACCCGACCCTGCCTCAGCTCCTCCGCTGCCCGCTGCCCAGGCAGCCCTCTGGCCATACCTTATCCTGGCCCGGATGAGAAGGTGCTGATGGCAGGGGTGGCTCCCAGCTTGGCAGGGACTGACGGGGAGCACGGTCACTGTCCCCTCCGGCCCAGCGTCCTCAGGACCTGCTGGCTGCGGTTCAGGACAAAGAAAGGGAAACGAGGCCCATTTCTTGGGCAGTGGGTGTTGGGGGGGGGATTATTTTTTTGGATCAAAATATTTAGACCTGAGTAATGCCTTCCTTGACCCAGGCAGCAGCAGAGTGTGTAATCACCCATGAAGGCTCCAGGCAGGGCATGAGGGGCAGGGCTGTGAAAAGGAGTTTGCCAATTCCCGGAAGAAGCCGGACAACTGGAACACAAATCCACCCACGCTGTGCTGGGAAGTGCTGCCCCAAGGGACTTCTAAGAGCTGAGGGCCAGAGAAAAGCCGGGCAGGCTCACAGCCGGAGCTCTGGGAAGTGCCCATCCCAGGGCCTGTCCGTCCGCGGTAATTCACAGGGCTGGCTGGTCTGGGCTTTCACACCGGGCAGGATGGGAACACGTGGGATCTCTTTACCGGGCTTCCCAGAGTGGGAGTTGTAGGCAGAGGCTTTGCACAGGGAGGATGGAGGAGGCATGGGGGAGGGCCCAGGGCAGGGTCTGCTCTCGGTCGGGAGGCGGGGCCTGGCAGCACTCTGTCCCTCTGCCTGTCTCTCTGCCTTGATCTCCAGCACCGAGCAGGTGGGCAGTCGTCACCTGTGGAACAACTGCTGTCCCCGGAAGGGTACCAGGGAGCCCACGTGGAGCAGTTCCTTCCTCCTGGACGGGTTGGGTGCCTCACTGTGACGCAGCCCACCCTGCAGGCTCACCTCGGACCAGGGCGGGAAGGGTCCGGATCACTCACACCCGACCTCATTCATGCAGGGCACAGTGATCTCTCGAGGGCCTACAGGGGGGGAAGGAACCGGACAGGCAGGATCCTGGGGAGGAGATAAGCCTTACAGCAGTAATTACCCCAGCATTTCTTCAATCACATGGTGAGACATGCCCCACTGGAAAGGATGGGAGCAAGGAGGGCTGACAGCAGTGGCAGCGCTGCTAACCTAGTCTGATGGGGGAGGGTGGTGGGCAAGATGGTGGTGCTGTGGCCGCCAGGTGTGGGCGGGAAGACCTGGCTGCCCCTCCGTGCTTGGCCCATCTTAATAAGCCTGGGAGGGCTCCTGAGTGAGCTTCCAGCAGCCCTGACCAGACCCCATCTCCTCCATCCCATTGAGCAGCCGGGGGACCTCAAGGCGTAAGATGTGGTCCCGCCCTGAAAGGAGAGGCCATGCCAGAAACATTCCCACTCTACGGGGTGCCCTAGACTTTTGGATCAACACCTCTGTCACTAAGTAAATTTAGAGCACCTTCCTCTATGTAACGGTGGGTGGGTAGATCTGTCCTGGTCCCTGTGAATGCAATCTTACTTAGAATAAGGGTCTTTGCAGATGTAATCAAGTTAAGGATGTCAAGATGACACCATCCTGCATTTAGGGTGGGGCCCACATAGAATGACTGTGTCCTTATAGAAAGAGGAGATGACGCAGATACACAGAGATCGGAGGGATGCGGCTGTAGGCCCAGGAGCGCCAAGGGGTTTTGGCCACCCCAGGGAGCTAGAGGAGCCACATGGGGCGGATTCTCCCTCTGAGCCTCAAGAAGGAGCCAACCCTGCCCACACCTTCATTTCGGATTTCTGGCCTCATTTCTGGTCTTCGTTTTGGATTTCTGGTGTTGGAGGTGCTTGATTAAAAAGTCTAGGGCCGGGACTTCCCTGGTGGCGCAGTGGGTGAGAGTCCGCCTGCCGATGCAGGGGACACGGGTTCGTGCCCCAGTCCGGGAAGATCCTACATGCCGCGGAGCGGCTAAGCCCATGCGCCACAACTACTGAGCCTGCCCTCTAGAGCCCGCGTGCCACAACTACTGAGCCTGCGCTCTAGAGCCCGCGTGCCACAACTACTGAGCCTGCGCTCTAGAGCCCGCGTGCCACAACTACTGAAGCCCACGCGCCTAGAGCCTGTGCTCCGCAACGAGAAGCCACTGCAAGGAGAAGCCCACGCACAGCAACGAAAAGTGGCCCCCGCTTGCCACAGCTAGAGAAAGCCTGTGTGCAGCAAAAAAGGCCCAACGCAGCCAAAAATAAAAAAAGAAATTAAAAAAAAAAAAAAAAAAAAAAAAAAGAAGGGCTTCCCTGGTGGCGCGGTGCTGGAGAGCCCGCCTGCTGATGCAGGAGACGCGGGTTCGTGCCCCGTTTCGGGAAGATCCCACATGCCGTGGAGCGGCTGGGCCCGTGAGCCATGGCCACTGAGCCTGCGCGTCCGGAGCCTGTGCTCCGCAAATGGGAGAGGCCACAACAGTGAGAGGCCCGCATAACGCAAGGAAAAAAAAAAAAAAAAAAAAGAAGTCTAGGGCCCCCAGGATAGGAGAGAGTACATTTCTGTTGTTATAAGCAGTACAGTTTACTACAGGAAACGAATACATTAAACATTCCCTACCAACATCCTATGTGCGCTCTAAGACCACAGAGCAGCTGGCATAAGGCAGGAGGAACCCAGGAAGAGGGGAAGATAAAAGTGAAATCCAGGGTCTTGGTTACCTGTGGGGTGGGGTGCAGGGGAGCCGGGCATGAGGTACACTAGAAGGCGTGATTGGTCCTGGCTTGTTTTATTTCTTAAGCGGTCGGTGGTGTGTGGGCGTCCACGTTATCTCGTTATTACTTTCACCTCTGTTCTTTTGTATAAATGAACTATTTCATAATAGACGTTTTTTCAGAGGGCGAAGGATTCGGAGTCAGGTGCTGAGTTCATTTTCTGCACATTCCAGCCTTCGGTTCAGGATGCTCACTTGGGGGTAAGTGGTGGTGGGGAGACGGGAGTGCTTGGCTCAGGTGGGCACACCTTATTGGACCCCCCAGGGGCCAGGGTGGGACCCCAGCTCCAGTCACACAGCTGGTCCCTATGGCAGTGCAGGGTCTTTCCAATAAGAGAGGAAAAGACGGGTCCTTTTTGTCAAATAATTTAACACCTGTTTACATTTAACTTAGATCTTTGAGCAAATATCTTAAACCCAGATGGGATTTAAGACAAAAGACATGCTGTCCTTGTTTAAAGGCTTGTGTGCTGGGGAATCCCCTGGCGGTCCAGTGGTTAAGACTCCGTGCTTCCACTGCAGGGGGCACGGGTTCCATCCCTGGTCGGAGAACTGAGATCCCGCTCAGTGCTCTTTGCGCCCCAGTCTCCATCCCTGTGGGTGGCAGAAAAACAGGTTCTCTCGCCCCTGACCTATTTCTCACTGTGTAAGATTAATATTACCTCTGGGAGCCAGAAGCTGAGCTGTGCTTCTGCTCGCCACATGGATGCTTACCTCCTTGCAGTGCCTTCCAGGAATACCTCCAAATACTGGCCAGCGTCTGCAGGATGCGGGCAGGAGTGGGGACCGCCGTGAATCCCCCTCAAGCCCTGTCCCTCAGCCTCAACCCAACAGGCCACCCTGGCTCAGGAAAGCCCGCCCGCAGCAGCCCAGGCTGAGTCAGATCGTGTTCCTCCCTGGTTTCTGACACACTTGGAATGAAATCCACAACTCACCCAGCAGCAGTCACACTGGCTGCCTTAGTGGCTCTCAAACCTGCCAGGCTGGTTCCTGCCCCAGGGCATTTGCACTGGCTGTTCCTCTTTTCCCAGAACTCTCTGACCTGACCTCTCACACAGCTGACATCTCCCAGTCTCTGAGTTGTCATGCCATAGAGTCACCTCTTCCAGGAGGTCACCCCGCCAAGGAGCCCCTCTCACCCCGCTTGCCTCTCCTGCCCCGTCCCTCACACAGCTCTTCGTGCAGCTCCTGGCTGTGGTCCCAGTGGGGAAGGGGGAAGCCGGGAGCCTCAGTCAGTGAGGCGATGAGCTTGGTCCTGGGAGAGGAAGGAGAGAGAGGTAACCAGGCCGACACCCGTCCCAGCTACAGCAAGCCTATGAGGTTCCGTGGGCCCAGGTGCCGAGGACACAGGGAGGGCAAGAGGACATGGCCTCGGCCCTCAAGGAACCTAAATCCCCCGTGGGTGTAGACAGAGTGCAGGGGAAAGGAAGTCGTGGGGTCCGGGAGCCTGGGGGAAGGCGCCACCTCTGGCCCAGGAAAAGCAGGGCAGTCTTCCTGGAAGAAGCAACATCAAAGGCAGGACAGAAAGGACAAGTAAGAGTTAGTCATGTGAGGAGAGTGGGGGAAGAAGGTCCATTCAGAGGCGCCAGCAGTGCAAAAGCTGGGAGGAGGGTGTTCGCTGAGGCTGGGGCGTCCACTAGACACTTCACCCCCTCTTCCCAAAGATGGGGGGGTACTCAGATTTGCTCTGCCTGAGGGAAGGGAAATTCTGCAAAAGGGAGAGGTGGGGGACTTGCCTGCTAGTCCGGTGGTTAAGATTCTGTGCTCCCAATTCAGGGGGCACGGGTTCCATCCCCGGTTGGGGAACTAAGATCCCACATTCCGCACAGCGCAGCCAAAAAAATTAAAAATAGATAAATAAATAAATAAAGTTGAATTCCCAGATGACAGCCCCCAAAGATGCACTTATATATGGGAAAAAAAAGAGGGAGAGGGGGCTTCCTCCCTCCCACCCCCTTTCCTGGGGCCCCCTGGGACAGTGAGGCGGGCCCCCAGCCGGTCGCCAGGAGGAGTGGGGGCAGGGTGGGGGTGGCTCTGCCCCTTTCCCATGCCTGCAGGCTCCTCCCCCTGCAGCTGTGCCAGCTGGGGCTCCAGAGGGGTGTGGGAGCAGAGCCGCAGGCTCCCACCCACTGGCCAAGCGGCAACCTGCCTGGGGATGACAAGCTGCAGTCTCTTGTGAGAAAGAGATTAAGGACTCCTAGTAAAAACTGAAGAAACCAAACCCAGCCAGAGCAGCAAACCTCACTGGTGTGGCATGGTGAGCCAGGCGGAGCCAGGAGTGGCTTCTCTGGGCTTTAGGCTGAGCTAAGGCCACCTGGGGCAGGTGGTGGAAAAGGAAGGGCAGGCTGACCGGAGGGCCAATGCACCGGGCCTGGGGGACGCCTGCTGGGCAGACACGAGGACCGTGGCAGCCACACGGAGGTCTGGATTCCCAGCCCGCCTGTGCAGGTCCACTGTGATTATTATTATTATGATGTAGTCTCCCTCATTCCTTCCACACTCAGGGAGTCGGGGGTAGGGGAAGGGAGGGGTTTCCCTCTCCACGTGTTGCCTCGTCCTGGCGGCGGGGGGAGCGTGAAGGTGGTGAGTATTGGTGTGAACAGCATCAGGGGTGCCCCTTCTCCGACACTGGGGACCTTGGACAGATCAAAGGCCCAGCGGTAGCCAGGAGGCTGGCCCCAGTCACCGGCTCACTTAACAGGTACTCCGAATGCCTGTTACATGCTGGCACTGTCCTGGGGGCTGTGAGTGTCACGGTGAACAAGAGCAGGTGTGGGTCCCTAAGCTGGAGGGGCTTGCGGTCCTACAGGAAGCACTGACAGCATCAGAGAAGCCACTGACTACTCCACTGGCCTCAAAGAAGGCTCCAAGGCCAGTGTGCGAAAGTTAAACCCCAAATCCCGTGCGGTCTGGGTTTTCCCCAAGCAGTCCCCGGAAACTGCTCTCTCCCCGGAATCCAGAGCCCCCGGCTCAGCGCTTCCCTTACTTGGTACCCACTCTGCCCTGTTCACCCCACACCCTCCTCCCCCTCCCAGCTGTGGCCAAACCCCCTGGTCCCTTTTTAGGGCTCCTCACCCTATGGCGACCCCCTTAAACATGGGGGTTCCATAAGGCTCCGTCCCGAGCCCTCCTCTCCATCTGCACTCCCCGGGGAATCACATCCTTTCCTGAGGTTTCAGTGACCATCTAGACAGTTATGGTCCCTGTAGTGGGTTGAATCGTGTCCCCCCTAAAATTCATGTGTACCTGGAACTTCAGCATGTGAGCTTATTTGGAAATAGGGTCTTTGCAGATGCAGTTAGTTAAGATGGGGTCACACTGGAATAGAGTGTACCCTGAGTCCAGGGACTGGCATCCTTACAAGAGGACCGTGTGAAGACACACGGGAGAGAAGGTCAAGAACCAGAGGGGGCGGAGGTCGGAGGGATGCGGCTGTAATGCAAGGTATACCAAGGACTGCCGGAAACCACCAGAGGCTGGAGGACGCAAGGAAGGATCCTTCCCTGAGTCTATGGAGGGAGCACGGCCATGTTGATACCATGATTTCAGATTTCTGGCCTCCTGAACCACGAGAGAATAAATTTCTGTTGTTTTAAAGCCCCCAGTTTGTGGTCACTTGTCATGGCAGCTCCAGGACTCCCATGCAGCTTCCAATCTGTCTCCCACCATGACCCTGAATGTCACCCCTGCACTTCCACCTGCCTACCAGACGCTCCTCTCTCGACAACTGTTCCTATTCCGGAACTCCTCGTCTGGGGAACCGCATCCGGTCTGCCCAAGCCAGAGCCCAGCCATCCCCCGGACTCGTCCCTGCCCTCTACCCCGACATACAATGACTCACCAAGCCCTGCACATTCCACCTCCTGAATCTTCCTTAAAAGCCAAAGAGATGCAACCAAATGCAATCCTGGAAACTTGACGGGTCCCTGGATTTCAAAACAAACAAAACCCAACTCTGAAAGACATTCCTGGAATAACTGGGGAAATCTGAACTCGGACTGGACAGCAGATGCCATCCTGTTGAACTTCCAGTGTGATACTGGTCTTGTGGTTAAGGAGGAAAATGACCTTACGCCGGGAGATGCAGCTGAAGGGCCCTGGGACAAAGCATTGTCATGACTGCAATTTCGAGTGGTTCGGAAAAAGGAAATTTACCTGTCTTGCTATCTATCTACTGAGCGAAGGCAAAAGAGGAACATGGTAATAACTGTTGAATCAAAGTGGAGACCGTGGTCGCCAACTGCTCTTCCAACTTTCCTGCAGGATCAATATCTTCATGATAAAGAGTTGGGGGCGATCTTCTGATCTCATCCTGTTCTCCCGACCCTGCTGCCCGTGCCCTGCTCCAGCCCCATCACCTTCTCCTGCCCCAGGCATCTCTGTTTCAGCTTTCCAGCAGGCTCCCTCGCACCACTTCTGCTCAGCCCTGCCTCCCATCCCTCCAGCCCGCTGTCCACAGTGCAGCCAGACTCAGGGCTCCAGACCCAGACCCTTATCGTGCCCTTCCTTGCTTGCTTGACACCCTCCAAGCCTGCTCTTGGGACAAAGTTCAAATTCCTCATGTGACTACGAGGTCCTTTGTCACCTCTCCAGGCCTGCGCTTCTCTCAACTTCAAGCTCAACGCCATCGTGTTCTCCGCACTGACCTTACCTCCCACCCTTCGCAGGGAACACGCCTCCCGTCTTTACCTGCCTGTGCCACCTTCAGGTCTCGATTTAGATGCTGCTTTTCTGCAAGTCATGTGCCATCACTGGGTGCTCCATGGCGCACACTTACTCTGTACATAATCTAGCAAAGCTCGAATGCTGTATAGTAAATACTTTCTGGTGGTGTCTCTCCCCTACCTGACAGTTGTCCCCATGAGGGGAAGGGCTGGGGCTGTATTGTCATAATCTCCTGCCCTCCTGGCAGAGGCCCTGGCACACTGTAGATATGCAATAAATAATTGATGAGTGAATAGCTGTATTGGGGCTGGATGGGTGGATGGATGGATGAAATAGGACAAGCAAAGGTGTCATGAGACCCTGGAGGAGGTGGGGATCACGTTTAACTGAAGAAATCTTATTAGAGGAGCTGAGAGGGCAGCATTTTGATGAAGCTGTGATTTGGTGAGCACTTCTTTGCTGGACACTAGACCGGGTACTTTACATGTATAATCTCCCTTCATCCTCGTGGCAGCCTTTGGAGTGAGAGATCTTTCCCTTTTCTAAGTCTTGTTTCATTAGTAGTTATTATTTTAATAAAAATTTTATTGGGAGTCACATAGACACACTATATAAAATAGATAAACAATAATATATAAAATAGATATACTGTACAGCACAGGGAACTCCACTCAATATTTTGTAATAACCTATATGGGAAAAGAATCTGAAAAAGAATATACACATATTCACACACACACACACACACGTGTATGTATATATAACGGAATCACTCGCGGTGCACCTGAAACTAACACACATTGTAAATCAACTACACTTCAATTAAAAAAAACTATAACAAATTATCAAAAATATCTTTAAAAAATTTTAAAAAATTTAAATTAACGAACACTTGCATATAACACAGCATTGAAAAGGTACAAAAGGATAGACAGTGAAAAATAAGCTTTCCGAGCTGCTGAATTCCCAGACTGTTGTGGACACAGCAGGATTTCAATAAATATGCATTGAATTGAATGACATTTTACACATGAAGAAACTGAAGCCCAGAGAGGTACGGGAATTTGCCCGATGTCTCACAGCTTGATACGAAGGCAAAGTCAGGGTTAGAATCAGGTTCCTCTAACTCCAAACCTACCCTCTCAGCCTAGGAGGAGAAATGGAGTGAGGAGGGCGGACGTGGGGGGAATCACAGACAAAGGCTCAGAGGCAGGAAAGCTGGGGCACGTTTTGGGGACGGGAGGAATTTGGCCAGAGGAGAGGGCTTGTGTCAGGAAACGGGATGAAGCTGGAGTTGGCACAAGGCCTTGAATGCCAGGCTCAGGAGCAGGCACAGCGCTGGGAGCAGTGGCAGAACCAGGCGGAGGACAAAGGCAAAGGTGGTGTTTTTGGAGTGGGGGCGGCAGGAGGCTGGGGCGAGGCAGGAAAGCTGATTTTCCGGAGCGAAGTGAAAACAGCTGCAGAGAAACCAGCCAGACAGAGAAACTCGCCTCGGCTGGGATGCCTGCACCTGGTCCTACCTGCTCATCCTCCCTGCGAGGTCATTAATCACCTCCTGGCCCAGGGAAGGAACACGCCACCCTGCCCACGGGGCCACGGCAGTGCCTGGCAGAGACCAGGCGGCACCAGGGCGGCCGCTCCCTCTGAGTGCTGACTCACAGGGTCAGGGTGCACAGCCTGGTTTCAGAGGCTCACAGGGACCCCGCGGCCACTATGGGAGACGTGAGGGGTGTCTGAGCCCCCCTGTCCTTCCTCACGGAGGTGGGAGGGTGTATTGACTTAGAATTAGGAATCCTAGCTCCTGGTTCTGGCTTTGCCACCAAACAGCTTTGTGACGTGACCCAGAACAAAGTTCCTTGCCTCTCTGAGCCTCGGTCTTCCCTTCTGTGAAATGGGATGATGCCTCTCTCAGGGATGCTGAGAGCAGCAAGGACACACTGCACGTGGCACCTGGGAGGCATGCAGTGAGCGTTAGTCCCAGGCTCTCCTCTTCCCTGGGCCTCAACCTCCACCTCTTTGAAATGAGGGTGATGGCTGAGGATGGTGGTATAGCTGTGGGGCGCTGCCGGCTGAGCCTACGCAGAGGCGGAGTGTGTGCCGGTTCTGCCCTCGGCAGCCTTTTGCATGTGTGATTTGCTTAGGGGGATGAAATCTGCAAGGAGGAAACTTCAGAGGGGTGTCAGGGGCTCGAGACTTGGGGAGGGGGTGAGGAACAAAGAGCCCTGGGCTCCCCAGGGGCCAGCGTCATCTGGGACAGCAGTGTTCAGGGTGGTTGGGGTGGACCGTCCCTAGGGAGTGTCCGGGAAATGCAGGGTGGCAGATTGCTTGTTACGGTGATTGTGGGTTCTACTGGACATTTAGTGGGGACAGGGGCAAGGTGCTAGATTGTTCTAGACACTGCATCTCCGGAGAGTGAAAAGGGCTTTATGGGTTGCTTGTTATAAAAAGCCGGCATTGGAATTCTGACACAGGCTACCATATGGATGAACCAGGAGGACATGGTACTGAGAGAAACAAGCCAGACATAAAAGGACAAATCCTGCAGGATTCCACTCATATGAGGTTCCTGGAGTCATCAGATCCACAGAGACAGACAGGAGGGTGGTGGGGCCTGGGGCTAGGGGAGGGGAGGGGGAGCGAGTGTTTCATGGGGACAGAGCTTCAGTCTGGGAAGATGGAAAGTTCTGGAGATGGATGGTGGAGATGGTTCGCAGCGATGTGAATCTACTTAATGCCACTGAACTGTGCGCGTAACATGGCTGAGATGGGAAATTCTATGTTACGTGTATTTTATCACAATTAAAAACGTGTGGGCATGAGGTTCGGAACCGCTGATTCCGATGCTAAAGGTCGAGCCGGCAGGGGACCACGGGAGGATTTTACAGTTCGGGGTGACAGGACTGTAGGTAGTGTCCGGTGGAGTCAAGGCCCCCCTGTCCCGATGGCTGGGGGTGCGGTAGGGTGGGTGGGAGAGAGAGAGGGGCCCAGGGGTCTTGCCCACCTCTCCCTCCACCACCCACGCAAGGAGAGAGGCTTTCTCCTGATCCTTTCTCCCTGATGTGACACAGAGCAAATGCAGCTGGGACCTGCACAGATTAGAAAGTGGGGGGAGAAGTCATACCTGCGAAATACCTCGTCTTAAATGAGCTTTTAATTTTTTTAATTAAATTAAATTATTTTAAACATTTATTTTATTGTGGTAGAGTTGATTTACAATGTGTTTATTTCTGCTGTACAGCACAGTGGCTCAGTTATACATATATAGACATTCTTTTTCATATTCTTTTCCATTATGGTTTATCACAGGATATAGAATACAGTTCCCCATGCTATACAGTAGGACCTTGTTTTTCATCCATTTTATATAAAATAGTTTGCATCTGCTAGTCCCAAACTCCCAATCCTTCCTTCCCCCACCCCTCCTCCCCGCTGGCAACCACAAGTCTGTTCTCTATGTCTGTAAGTCTGTTTCTGTTTTGTAGACAAAGTGCATTTGTGTCATATTATAGATTCCACGTATAAGTGATATCATATGGTATTTTGTCGCAGTCTGACTTACTTCACTTCCTATGATAATCTCTAGGTCCACCCATGTTGCTGCAAATGACATTATTTCATTCTTTTTTATGGATGAGTAATAGTCCATTGTCTATATGTGCCACATCTTCTTTATCCATTCCTCTGTCGATGGACATTTATGTTGCTTCCATGTCTTGGCTATTGTGAATAGTTACGTGCACTTTATAAAAATGTATTAAAAAAATTTTTTTAGGCCGCACTGTGTGGCATGTGGGATCTTAGTTCCCCAACCAGGGATCAAACCCATGCCTCTGGCATTGGGAGCACAGAATCTTAACCACTGGACCTCCAGGGAAGTCCTACATGCACCTTTTTTTTTTTTTTTTTTTTTGGA
>NW_006792775.1:3534304-3557866 GCF_000442215.2 Lipotes vexillifer
GTGGGATCTTCCCGGACCGGGGCACGAACCCGTGTCCCCTGCATCGGCAGGCGGACTCTCAACCACTGTGCCACCAGGGAAGCCCCTACATGCACTTTTCAAAGAGTAAAATCTTTTTATTTTTTCTGCCATGGTTGGTAAGTCAGAGAGAGGAGCTGAATGGGCCGCCTGAACAAGGAGGGTGTGGGCAGAACTAGGGGGGGTGCTAGGGTGGGTGTAGCTAGGAGTGGTGGTGGTGTGTATGTGTGTGACCTGCAGCTGCTGTAACAAATGACCCCACAAACTGAGTGTCTTAAAGCAACAGAAACATATTCTCACACAATCTGGAGGCGAGAAGTCCTAAAATTAAAGTGCTGGCAGGGCTGGTTCCTTCTGGAGGTTCTGGGGGAGAATCTGTCCCACGCCCCTCTCTAGCTTCTGGAGGCTGTGGAAAATCCCTGGCGTTCCTGGGCTTGTAGCTGCATCCCTCCAACCTCTGCCTCTGTCTTCACACAGTGTTCTCCCCATGTATCTCTCTGTCCAAATTTCCACAAGTCATTGGACTTGGGGTCCACCCTACTGCAATATGACCTTGTCTTAACCTAGTTACATCTGCAAAGACCCTATTTCCAAATAAGGTCCCATTTGGAGGTCGCAGGTGGACATGAATTTTTTTGGAACACAATTCAACCCAGTAGAGGGTGGATCATGGAAGATACCCCAGGCCAGGGTCCACTGCCTCTGTGGCCTTTCATGCTCATGCTCTCTGTGATCAGGGGTCAGGCTGTCACTGAGCAGGAGGGCCCTATGGGGTCTCCCCGGAACAGACAGCACCCCCGTCCTCCACCTGCCTCTCGTCTGTAGAAAAACTTTAGCCTCTGAGGCCTTTTCTGAGTTCCAAAGAGTAAATTTAATTTAATCAGGGAAATGAGAATATGCAGAAACAAAGGAAAATAGTCAAGCAAGACAACATAATAATAGTTTAGCCATTAGACAGAGTCAAGGACCTTTAGTTCCTCCTCAAGGGCTGTAGATACTGTTCTGAGCCACATCCTTGAGCTGTTTTGCAGAGACTGAAACCCCAGCAGGTGGAAGAAGTTACCTGCATGCTGCCCACAAGCACGGAGACCCTGACTGGCTGGACCCAGAAGGCTGATGACACTGACTCTCGGTTAGCTCCCCACCAGCCAATCAGAAGAGCATGCACGAGCTGATACACACCCCACAACCCCTTCCCACCACGTAGCTCCTTCCTCTTTTCCCTATAAAATCTCTGAGCAAAACCTGGGGAGGGAGGAGCTGGTTCTTTGGGACATGAGTCCACCTTCTCCCCAGGATTGCCAGCTTCCTCAGTAAAGCTGTCTTTCCTTCTACCCAGCACTTGTCTCTCAGTGTAGGATTCTTGAGCAACGAGCAGCCAAACCTGAGTCTGGTAACAAAGAGGGCTGCCAAGATGGATCCAGGAAGGCCATCCAATAAGGACATACTCTGGCCCCTACCGTTGACAGTTTCCCTTCAGCAGAAATTCTTAATTCAGTGCTGCCGTGTCAGAGGGGAGATGAAATCAAGCCACAAGGCTCTCCAGGACGTGGATGGGACTGTTTATGGAGAGGCTGTCACACCAATGGTGGAGGCTGAGCCCTCCAGGTGGGGCATTGTGGCCACCACGTGCTCACCCGGTATAACGGAAACGCCCCTTGTGAATGCCCAGCTCCCATGTGGTGTCGCCGAAGCTCACCTGGCCTGGGCTAAGTGCCCTAGAACTCCTTCCGCCGGGCATAGGCCCACTCCAAGTGAACTAACAGATCCTTACTTCTTCCAGCTGTCTCATAGAGTTGATTCCTGTGGATTATGAACAGGATGTAAGCTGACCAAGGAAGGGTAGGAGGGGAGCCAATCAATCATGGTTGTAATCACCACAGAGGTCACTTATTAGGCACCTACACTGTTTCAGGTGTTTTCCACCTAGAAACCCTCCGGGGCCCCCTCTGAGGCCAGCATGAGTGTTATCAACTGTGGCAACTGTATTTTCCAAAAGAGGGTTGCAACAACATCTCCTGTCCCAAAGGCTCTTCTAGAACCTTCCCACTGTCCCACCAAGGAGTGGGGTCTAATTCCCCTGCCCTTGAACGTGCGTGGGCTGCGGATTCACACTGGCCGTGAGCCCCGAGCCACTCGTAGGTGATTCAGCCACCCTCAGGCTGCCATATCGGGAGGAAGCCCAAATTGGAGGCCTGGAACCAGAACCAGTCCACCGAGCCCTCCTGAGTGTCCGACCCACAGGAACCCTGGCAGACAGGACATAACTGGTAGTTTAAGCTGCTAAGTGTTGGGGTTGTTTGTTTTACAGGAATAGATCACGGCATCAAAGCCAGTTTCTCAGTGAGGAAGATGAGGCTCAGAGAGCTCGGGTAAACTTGCCCAGGGCCACACAGCAAACGCACAGGAGAGTTTGAATTCAAACCTAGTTTGATGACTTCAAGGCCTGAGCTCTACACAGCTAACATTTTCTCCACCTGCACGTATGGACACGTGTGTCAGTGAGGTCACCTGTACCAGGAAGAAAGCCACTCAAAGCCTTTTGCTGCGGCTGCAGAAGGAACGGTGCTGGGCTGGGGGCGGAGACCTGGGCTGGAAGGAGCACCTACAGGTCGGGGCCCTGGGCCACCTTGCCCTCAGCCTCGCTGTCTTTGCCCATCTGGTATCTCACACGCTCATTCCTCTGTTGATACCGTTTCCTGAAACACCTGCTGTGTGTAGGCTCCCGCTAAGCTAGGTGCTCAGAAGTCAAATGTCAGTTGAGTTCCCTATTGTCACGGGCCCCCGTCTAGTGAGGAAGACAGGCCCCTAACGGTCCACCACCATCCAACCCCCATCACAGCGGGACACGCTCAACGCAGAGGGTGTCATGCTGCCGGCAGGGCTGAAGCTGTGTCTTGCGAGCCTCTAGAATGTTACCCTGCCTCCCCAGGAGAGCAGAATCCTCACCTGCCTGGCTGGCTTGCCGCTGTAGCCCCCTCGCTTGACATGTAACAACAGCAGCGCCCCCTCGCTTGACATGTAACAACAGCAGCTAACTTGTGTCGGGGGAGAGGGCTTCGTGAGTTCTGGGCTCTTTTCCAAGCACATGATATGTACTGATGGATGTAACCCTTTATGCCCATTTTACAGATGAGCAGGACTGAGGTGGGGAGAAGCTACATAACTTGCCCAGGTCACCCACCCAGCAGGGAGCAAGGCATGGTTGTCTGGCTCCAGACCTGTCGCTCAGAACCACAAACGGTGGGTGCTTGAGAAACATCTACTAAAGGAAGACCCAGGGGAACGTTTGGGCGGAGGCTGGAAGCTGGGCTGCTGCTTACAGCAGAGCCCTGGGGGAGGGCATGGAAGGGTGGTTCCAGGCTAGGAGCAGGGGTGTCAACAGGCGGCCGTGCAGGCTTCATCCTATTGTGCTGTGCTTTCAGCCTGTGGGGTGTGATCAGCTGGATGATTTTAGGGAGCAGTGAGGTAAGGGACCTGGCACTAAATAGCACCGAGTCACATGGTGAGAAAGACGTTCCATTTTCAATTATCCATCAGTCCTGAACAAACAGATTCAGTCTCAGCCTAATGATGACTAATGTCTTTTTTTTTTTTTTTTAACAGAAAGAGCAGCTCTTGGGTTCAGAGCCGTGAAGGGCAGCTGAATCTATCCACAGTTTTAGAATATTATTTTTCACTGCATTCATTGTCACCTTCTGCTTACTCCAAGTGACATGGTGTTTCAATCAGTATTGGGTTTATGGCAAACGTCTGAAATCCCCAAATCACAGTGGCCTCCATGAGAGAAGTTTATTTCTCTCATACAAATGCAGTCCTGAGGTAAGCCTTCCAAGGTCAGTAGGGAGGTTCCATGACCATCAGGAAACCAGCCTCCTTCTATCTTGTTGCTATACTCCCTCATGGTCTAATGTAGCTGCCCATGCTCCAGCTATCATGTTTGCATTCCAGCTAGAAGGATGGAAGAAGGGGATGCTGAAGCGCACATCCTCCTCCTTTTAAAAATACTTCTAGGAAGTTCCAACCACCGCTTCTGCTCATGTGCAGAACTTCGGTTGAATGGCCATACCTTGCTAAGGTGGGGTTGGGAAATATAGCCTGGATCTGGGCAGCTAAAAGTCAGGGCTCTAGTGTAAAGTGAGAAGGTGTGAACAGACAGTGGGGACACCAGCCACGTCTGCCACAGATTGTTTTCCTTTTGTGATGAAGACATCCTATTCCTTTTTCATTTAAAATTCAGTGAGGAAAGAGAGTCACTTCGAAGGAAAAGGTAACTAAATAAAAGAACAGGTGGCACATGGCTAAGGCCCTGGGATCACTGAGATTTGGGAAACACACTGTGAAGACAGAAACACGAAGTGAGTGTGTGAGCTGAGAATCAGGCTGGCTCTCAGGCCCGCGTGTGGACAGGGGCCTGCGGCTGGAGAGATCCTAGGAGAGTAGGGGAGGAAGCAAGTGCTTGTTCCAGAAGAGAGGCTGAGACGGTCTGAGCCAGGCAACGGAGCTGGAAGGCAGAAGTGTGGGGTGAGGGCAGCCACCTGCCTGCTGAGAAGCGCCAGGAAGGCTTGCAGGCTCCTGCCGGCCTGCCTGTTTGCTTTGGAGGTAGGCGCTGAGGTCAGGGGCCCACGATGGGGTTTCAGAAGAAAGAGAAAGGTTTGGAGCCAAGGTGGTGAAGTTAAAGGGGGACAGGTCAGAGGTCAGTGGCTCAGAGGCTGCTGGGAGGAACCCACGAGGTCAGCTAGGCTAAGCCCACAGGGCGTCCTGAATAAGTGAACAAACAATGCACTGACGCGGGCGGGACTCAGGACCTTGTCTGCATCTTCTCACTGCGTCCTCACAGCACGATGAACCCGCCCTGATCTGCTCCCCGCCCCAGGCTTCCTGCACTTTGGTCGGCCGTGCTCCCTGCTGTGCCCTGATGCCAGGAGCAGGGCCTGGCACGGCAAGGCCACCGCGGGGACGTGCCGGTGAACGGTGAGTGGGTGAGCAACCTCTCCTGCGTCTGTGCCCAGACTCCCTCCAGCAAGCGTTGCATGGATCGAGGCAGCTCCGGTGGCGGTGGCGAGGGCTTGATGTCCCCAAATAAACGGGGTGGGGACGGAAGTGTGGCTTTCATGCTCCACCCTATGCCCCAGGCAGGAAGCCAGTGAACAGCCCGTTTCCAGGACCCCAGTGCTTCCAGCAGGGTATCTTTGGAGCACATGAGCCTTATTTTAGCTTTAGGGGTTGCTCCCACCCTGGTGCTGCCTGTGCTGAGACAGGACAGCCTTCCCCGGGGGTCCTGGCTTTGCCCCGCCCCACCCCACCCCAAGCTGGGCCACTTTTGGGGCCTGTCTGGGGACTAGAAAGTTCTGCAGGGCAGGCTGGCTCTCTTGGTCTGGCAGAGTGACTGGAGACCTCACTCCTCCCCTTCCTGCTGTGAGACCCCCGTGCTAATCACTAAATTCCTCTGCACGCCCATTTCCTTACCTGTCAAAAGGGGAAATCACCTCCATTAATACAATTCGAGGTTTCTGTGAGACTAAAACAAGAGGCAAGCCCCAAAGCACTTTAAAAAACCCCAAAGCTGCTATACAGCTTTAACCAGTGCCACCTTCCTCCTAAGGGATGATATGAGTGCGCCACCACATTTTTTTCCGTGTAACTCTCCTGAACCTGCCTGGAACCAGCCCCACTAATCTACTTGCTGCCTCCTGAACAAACCCTCCAATTTCATGCCTCTTGGCCTTTGCACTTGCTGTTTCCTGTGCCTAAACTGCTCACCATCTGGCAAACTCCCGTTTATCCTATGAAACCCAGCTCGGAAGGCCCCTTCTCTGAAACACAGTTAGATGTCCTAGATATTGCATGGGCCTTGGAGTCAGGAGGCCTGGGTTCTAGCCCTCTCTCTGCCTTGTGACTTGACAAATCACTGCAACTCTCAGGACTTCAGTTTCTCCACTTGTAATTGTTTCTGTTTGTCTCCACGTCAGCACCACGTTTTATTTGTCCCAAGTCCTTTTCTTCCTCCCCAATGCCTAAGGCAGTTACTATCCCAGGATAATAACAGGTCAGCACCAAGTTCACTGGGCTCTGCAGTGGCCTCGTCCCCTGGAAGCCCCAGGGGAAGGCAGAGTACCCCCAAACTGACTCACGGGAAATGCAGGTTGTGAGTTCAACACCGGTGAGCAGTTAAGTGCCTGGAGGCAAATCTGCGATCCCTTCCTCAGCGTGGCCTCGTCCCCGACGTGGGTCCTGACACTGGATGCTCAGTCATGAGGACCCAGAGCCCAGCTGCGGGGACCCAGTGGGTGTCACGGGAAGCCCAGTGTCGCCCTCCTGAGGAGGCTGTGAGCACCGTGCCTCTCCCACTAGATTGGAAGCTCCGTGAAGGTAGCTCCCGGACGCAGCTCCCGTCCTGGCGACGTCTACCCTGTACGCAGTAGGTGCTCACCAAACACCAGCTGACAGGTGACTGAGTGGGTGACTTCGGGCAGGCTCTTCACCCCAAACTTCATTTCCTTCAGCTACAATCATTTCACAAGGGGTCGTGTCTTTAAACTGGTTTATAATATTCTTTGGCAGGTAGGCATTTTTAGTGTCTTATGTAGTTGAATGGATCTCAGTCTTTTATTTTACGGCCCTCTCCTTCCTCTGCAAGATGATAAATTCTCCCAGGGTTGCTTCATATTGAAAAAAAATCCAAATCTTGTATATATGCATCTGGGATTTATTTTGGTAGAATGAGGGAGGTAACGATGCCACAATCTTTCCCAGTTGTCCTAACCCCAATTATTGAATTTTTTTTCCTCACTGATTTGAAACATGATCTTTATGTTCTAAATTCCCTTTTGACCACTATGATGCCTTTCAGTGCATCAAATATCAGAAAATCCAACCAAAGCGTCTTAAAGAATTGTAAAAAGAAGTGTTAGCAAGTGATGGAGCCCAGAGGCAGAGTGAGTCAATTCAGCAACTCAGTGACACATCTCTTGGCTCTGCTGTCTGCTACACAAATGGCATCATGGTTATGACACAGCACCCGGAACAGAGGCTGCAGGTGTCCTTGTACCCACCCTGTGCTTAGAAGCAAGTCATGGAATGCTCCCAGCATCCCATTCCTTCGAGGTAGGTCCTATAATAATCCATTTTGTAGGTGAGTTAATTTGCCCAGCGCCATGCAGCTGCTAAATAGCAGAGCCAGGATTTGAACCCGGGCAGTTGGCTGCAGGGGATGCCATGCCTCTCATGGCACTGTTCACTTTGTCCCTATTACATCTACCTTATTAATTCTGTCCTCCTTTGCCTCTACAGGGTCCCCCACTGCGTGAGGAAGAACAGTTGGTCCCTTAGTCTTGTCCCTCTACTTACGTTCATTTGAACCTCCACAGTCTTTGGTTTATGGTCTGGGCTGCAGACAACATCAGCGGGACCATATGACAGAGGACTCCCCTTTCTCACAGTAGGACGCGGTGGCTGGGCCTGGGTCAGGTGCTCCTCGGTGACAGGCACTGGGGCAGGTTCCTCAGGTATCATCTGATGCCTCCAAAGACCTCAGGGAATGAACGTATGATCCGAGAGTTTCATACCCAGTCAAGTTGGCGTAAAGGCAAGCCATTTTAAACACGTGCCATCACTCCGGGATAATTACAGTAAAGACATCGTGGTCTTTACCATGTGAAAGCAACTCCCAGCCACTCACCATCACTCATCTTCTTGGAGCCTGCAGCAACTGGGAGAGGGCTGGCCCTGCCAGGTGAGAAAGGGAGGTGGGGCCCCACTATGCGGTCACCAGCTAGAGGGAGGCGAAGGGCCCCTCCCCACCGCCCCACCTGAGCCGCTGGCCCTTGGCTGAGAACCTACTGAATGAAGGTGTGGATGTGTGGGTGGGTGCGTGAACGGACCACACGTTTCAGAGCTCCCAGAGCCAAGAGGTGTGTGTTCTTGTGCACGTGGCATCAACCCTGCCCGGGGAGGGGACCCTTGGGGTGGCCGGCGGCGATTCAGGGGGTGGGGGAGCCGCCCTAGGGTCCGTGGTGGACCTCTTGCTGGGACTAGGCGGCGTGAAGGGCAAATCCTGGGTCTCGGTCACGGCCGGGCACGATGGGCGGAGAGGCAGCCTGGTCCTTGCCCTGGGGCCCCTGGACCTGGTCTTTTATCATCGCAGTTCACTCACCTGCTCAGCGGGCACAGTGAGCCTCTGCCCGCAGAGCCGCTGGGCAGCTCTGGAAGCCACGGTGATGAGGAAGCCGCGTCTGGTGGGGCACGACCAGGGCAGGGGGGTCCTCTGCAGGTGGCGGGGGTCAGGCGAGGCCTCATCACACTGGGTGTCTGAGCCGGTCCTCAGCCCCCCAGGAGGTGGGCATTTGGGGAGCAAGCTGCATAGGGCCCGGTGCCCCTCCTGTTCCTCACGAAGCTGAGCCCCAGGACTTGCCCAGAGCGGCCTGGGTACCCTGCAGATGGGTTCCTCCAGCTGGAAACCCCGCTGGAAAGAGTGACAGGGACTCAGACTCCCAGGGATGGACAAGGTTTTATTTGTAATAATGTCACTTCAACACACACATAGGCCGGAGACGCGCTTATGCTCCTACAGCCCTCGTAACTTACAAAACACCAATAAAATTCAAATTAGACAGAGGGAAGCCCACGAAACGAATACAGTTTAGATTAATAATATAATCAAATGGTTAATTTAATGTGAATGATGATTTTAAAACTTGTGGTAAAATAATACACAACATAAAATTTACCCTCTTCACTCACAATGTTGTCAACCATCATCCCAACCATCTTGAGAATTTTGTCATCTCCCCAGACAGAAGGTCTGTCCCGTGAAACAACACGTGCTGAAACAAAATCGTTGCCTCTGTCAGAGACTGTCAGCAAGCAGGTGTGGGGAAGGGAAGCTTAGCCCCGCCTGGTGCCTGGGTGACCAAACGGCCCACGTTCTTCGGTTTCCAGCTTTTGCTTGATGACACAGCTCACGCACTGACTCGGCCTCTGTTGCCTGGTGACAATTAATGTGGTTGGTACCCACGTGGGACTCTTGCCACAGTGTATTAACGTAGTCACTGACTTAAGAAACTGAGGGCTTCTTTGACGAAAACGGGGTTTCAATTGCACATTTTCCTTGTAAAAGAGAAGTTTTGCCTGTTCCGGCAGATAGATGTAGGGTGACTGGCCATTTTCGAATAAGCACATGCTACCCTGCGTCACGCTTGCCTGTCTGGTTCCAAAACTCGATGCACACAGGAATCCTGTGGTTAGAAAGCAGTCGGCAAGATGACTCAGAGTACGTATCATGGGAAGAAAAACACAAAACTGAAAAATATGTGCAGAGAGCTTGCGGTTTCTAGGAATACAGTCAGGAGTCTGCAGCATGACTATTTCTGGCGGCTGATGGAGCGGGGCAGAAGGGGCAGAGGCGGGGCTGGCCTGAGAAGGGTGGAGCCCCGCTGGGGGGCGGGAACGAGAGAGGCTTGCGAGGTAGGGTCCAGAGGAGCCGGTGCTGTGGCGCAGGGGAGCGCGAGCCCCAGGGAGGGGGCCGCGGTCTGCGCCCAGGGCAACTAACCGGGCAGGCCCAGAACCTGGCACGCGTGGGGGGATGATGAGGCGGAGGCGGCGTGCGCTGGGCGGAACACCTGCCCCCACAACGCCCACGTCCGAATCCCCGAAATCTGTGATCCGTTCCCTTGCATGGCAAAGCGTTGCCCCCAGCTATCTGACAATACGGGTCTGGGGATAGGGGGAGGGGGAGAGAGAGGGGGAGAGGAGAGAGAGAGAGAGAGAGAGAGGGGGAGAGAGGGAGAGAGGGAGAGAGGGAGGGAGGGAGGGAGGGAGAGGAGGCACCAGGGACCTGGGAGAGACGAGGCTAAGGTGCTCCCATGGGTGGGGAGCTGGTGCTGGGACAGATTAAGGAGGCCGAGGGGAGCGGCCAAAACAGGTGCTCTAGAGGCCGCACAGACCAGGAGAGCTCACCGTGGGACGGGCAGCCTCCACTCTGCAGTGCACTTTGGGGACGGCCGGCCGTGGGGTCGCCTGGGAGGAAGAGGAGCGGGCGGGAGGCAGGCCAGCCAGCGGGGGGAGCAGGGGGGAGGGGGGCTGCTAGCCCCCGCCCCAACGGAAGAGTCTGGAGGGGGCGGGGGCCCTGGACGGGGACCCACAGCCCCGTGCGCCCAGGAGCAGGGCTGGCCTCGGCGAGGTGGCTAGAGGGAGGCTGTGAAGCCGGGAAGCCTGTGAGCCGGGAGAGGGAGGGACCCTTGTCAAGGAAACACTTGTTCAAATTCTCCTTCGTTGGCCGGGAAATCTCCCGCAAAGCACGTACACCTGGACCCTTCTTTCCCTTCTTCTCAGGGGAAAAAGGATTGAGAGCAGAATATGGCTCTTAACTTTCGCTTCCAAGTAAACCACATGACTTGTGCGCAGCTTTATCAGAAAAAATTAATGTGACTGGAAAAAAAAAAAAAGGGATGGTTTTTTTTTGGAAAGTTGCTGTGAGAAATCCTTGTCCAAAAACTGCAGCAGCTCCCTGCCTACGTGGGGTGCAGCTGACCTGTCCCCGGGGTCACAGTTCTGGTTAGATGTCATTCACGTCTGTCCCAGGAGGGGTTATGAGAAGACCCGGAATGGGAATTCCCTGGCAGTCCAGTGCTTAGGACTCTGCGCTTCCACTGCACGGGGCACGGGTTCAATCCCTGATCAGGGAGCTAAGATCCCGCAAGACACACAAAGGCCGGGCTCAATGTTCTGAGACCACACAGAGCAGAACAGCCTTTGGCAGACCTCTGGGGCTCTGGGTGACATGTGTTTGTTTTTAAGGTAAAAATAGTGCCACAGACTTGGCCAAGAACTTCGTATTTATCTAATGGCCCCTTTTCAGGGAGGTGGAGCCCCAAGGGACAGAGCCCTTGGTTCACACCCAGGTCAGGCTCGAGAGCCCATGCGGCGCCCTGCTCTCCAGGACACCCCCCGTGACGGTCCACGTTACACCTGGGACTGGTATTTGGCGGACAACTGAAACCGTTACAGAAACAGGGAAAACATGGATAGCATACAGGAAACTCACTCAGAGAATTGTTCTCCAAAATCTGCTGTGTACCTTTCCACTTTTAGGGCCCGTATAGGTATTTGTGCTTTTTCTATACACTTTTGTTTTTTTTTTGATGTGGACCATTTTTAAAGTCTTTATTGAATTTGTTACAATATTGCTTGTTTTGGTTTTTTGCCCGTGAGGCACGTGGGGTCTTAGCTCTCCTACGCACCCCCGGCATTGGAAGTTGAAGTCTTAACCACTGGACCACCAGGGAAGTCGCTCTATACACTTTTATTGTGCCTTTTCCTTTCGTGTCACAAAAGTGGGGAAATCCTGTGCTTTCTGAGGGCAGGCTGCCTGCTTGCTCGGTCTCACCTCAAGGCCTGGCAGCGCAGCTACAGTGGAAGCCTCCTGACCACTGACGACTGAACAAACGGAGGATCCTGCCTGGCCTTCAGCTCCCACCTTCCGGGGCCAGTTTCTTGTGCAAGTTCACCCACCACCAGGCTCTGCAGCTTTACCACCAGGCTCTGCAGCTTTGCCCCAGCGGCCCAGAGCCACCACGGCTGGCCCACCTCCAGGGCCTGGGAGGCGGACAGCAGTGCTGGAAGGAGGCGCTTTCTCTTCCATCACCTATTCTGTCCTGGAACTCAGATCTGTGCCTTGGGTGGTGAGGTTAGGTCACATGACTGGTCTACGAGGCTGCTCCAACACCCTCACCACGTGGACCAGAGCAGCTCGCTGAGGCAAGCCTTGGGATGTCAGTGCCCAGGGGGACCAGTGCCTCACCTCAAGTGGCACGGAGTCGGCCCAGTGCCAGGTCCCAGGCATTGGAAAATCCTGAGTGCTGTAAGCATGTACTGTCAAAGCCTCCATGAGAACACCTGGTGCGACAGAGGGCAGACGTCCCTTCCAGGTGTGGGAACTGCATCGGGGGACGCAGGCTGGAGGCCAGGGTGCCCAGCACCCTCACATTTCAGTAGCATATGCCATAAACCGTAAGAAGATTGGCACCACCTCTGAAATCTGCCTCTGTTCAAGAAACGTGGACACATTTTCCAGATCACCTATGTCCCAAAGCGACCCATTAGCCAAGCCACTCTCATTTGCTGCTGCTGCTGCTGCTGTGTGTGTTTTCCACAGAACTAGCCCTGACCCGAGGTCCTGAAGAGGCAGATGCTCCGGGCAGGTGGGGGAATATTCAGCGCATAAGCCGGGCCAGGCCACGCCGCTCTGGGGCTGAAATGGTTCAACTCCCCAACTTGTGGTAAATAACACCCGTGTTCCCGGCCAGGCTTTCGGGGTCAACAGAGTAGGGCCACTTCTGTCTTGTCTGCTGCATGAGCCCAGTTCCTAGCAGTGCCTGGCACGAAGTATGTACTGAAGTCTGGATCCACAGCCCGGTGGGGAGTGTTGCTAGGGTCTCAGCAACCCAAGGTCAAGGCGGCATGGCATGACATCACAAGTAGCTTTCCCAAGATCACAGCAGGAAGGCGCAAGGCAAGAACGCTGGGCTCTCTGCCACTTTATACAATACACAGTAGTGTGTATATGTCAATCCCAATCTCCTAATTCATCCCACCCCCCTAAACACTGCCCTTGTTAGTGGTCCCCGGAGCTGTTATGAAATGCAGCCACCCTACTCCCAGGCTGGGCCTGTAATAACCTTCAAGGGACACTGAAATCGACTACAATGGGAATTCTGAGAGCATGTAAAATGAAATCATCATCAATGGGAAGAAAAACATCTTTGTAATGTGGAGGTTTCCTCTGTAAAGGCCCTTGCTTCAATAGGGTTACCTGAGAAGCAGGAAGAAAGATTACTTCTTAAAATCACAGGCTCCAGCTCCCTTGCCAGCTCTGTTATCAGAAAGATAGTGGTTTTGACACAAAATAGTAACACACTGTGGAATCACAGGAATCATAACACTTCTCTGAACTGGCATCTGCCCAGCCCTGTGTCCACATCTTCTAAGCACCTCACAGGCATCGCCTCACCCCCACGCAACCTGCCCTGGGAAACGGGTCTACACCGCCAGCCTCCAAGCCTTTGGCAACCGTGCAGACGGCAGAAGGAGCCAGTGGTTCCAAGCGCGGGCTCCAGAGCTGGACAGCGCCGGCCGCCAGCCCAGCCCCCCCATCACTACTGACCTGCCTCCAGCTCGACTCTGCACTTCCTCACTTGGACAGTGACCAGGTTTACAACCCTAACCCTAAGGGACCTTTTATAGGTCCCTCCGACTGTTGGGTGTGGCCCGCAATGTCCTCCGGGAGCAACTTGTTTAACGGGGATGAAAGCATCTCCCTCTGAGGCTGATCACAGTGCCCAGAGCCCGCGTAGGCCCTCACCAGGCTCCCTGCCGGGTCTTCACGCGCTGGCACGGATGGGACGTGGTTAACTGCGGTGGAGGGAACCGAAGTTCAGAGCGGGTAGATGCCTTTGGTCCTGGAGAAGAGCAGCTGGGTCATCGGGAGGCCCCTGAGGCGGGCGAGTCTGAGTCCCAGGACTCAGAGAGGGACACAGGGTCCCCACTCTCGCTCTGGAGGGCCCGGGCCCGCTGACCCTCCTCGATGAGGTCTGCCACCAGGTTCAGCCGGCAGGCCCTGAGCGCCCTCACCAGGTGGGACACGGCCGCATCATCCTTCCTGCTGCTCTTCCAGACCCTCAGCGACTCCCTCACCTGTTCTGCCAGGTTCCGCGGATACTTCTCCTCAATGGCTTCAATCTTGGCGTCAGACACTCTGAGGTGACGAGCCAGTTTCCTCCAGTCCTTCCCCACGTTATCACAGATGATGTCAAACGCTGCCCGCAGGTCTGGGGAGGGAAAGAACACAATGACTGAGCAGAGATTACGGGAGCTCTTTAGGAGACAGGTTACCCCACACTCCCTGATGGGCTCCTCGGTGCTGACCCAAGGGCTGGGCACCAAGAGGTCCTCCCGCAGAGGCCAATCCTGCCCCAGCTAACCACACCCTGAAACACTACCCAAGAGGCGTGACCTGCTCTGAAGACTTAATGGTTGGGGTGTGTTGTAACGGAGATACCGACTCAGGACAGGCAGATGGAGTTGCTCCCCCATCTCACCCTACAGTGGGTTGAATGGTGGCCCCTAAAAAGTATGTCCACGTCAAACCCCTGGAACCGTGAATGTTAACTTATTTGGAAAAGGGCCTTTGTAGCTAGATTAAGTTGACGATCTTGAGATGAGGGGATCATCCTGGATTATCCAGGTGAGCCCTAAATCCAGTGACAAGACCACGTGCCATGGAGGCAGAGACTGGACTGATGCGGGCACAAGCCAAGAACGCCTGGAGTCCCCAGAAACCAAAAGAGGCATGAAGGCTCCTACCCGAGAGCTTTCAGAGGGAGCATGGCCTACTGACACCCTGACTTGACTACTGGACCGAGAACTGTAAGAGCATCAAATTCTGTTGCTTTAGGCCACCGAGATACGGTAGTTTGTACGCCAGCCCTGAACACCCCGATTCTTATTCTGGAAGATGTCCTGACTGACACCAGTCCTCAGTCTCTGGCTACTATGTCCTCATCTGCTGAAAAGTCACTACTGAGATCAGCATGAGAGACTACAAAAGGCTGTTTCTGGACGGGGGCAGGGAGAGGAGGAAGGACAAAATGCTTCTTGGAAGAGGCTCCTGCAAAGTTGCATTTTCAGCTACAAATCCCTGATATGCTGTCAGCCTGTGTGCCAACTCCTCCAGTTCTGTGAGGTGGGCACCTGCGTTACTGACCACTTGTACAGAAGAGGAAATGGAGACACAGGAAGGTAAGTGTAAGTTATTTCTTGAGATCACACAGCTAGACAACGGCAGAGCCAGGACCACACCTTGATGGCCCACTGTGCAAAACCTGTCCCTTATCAACCAACCCGTACCTGCTGTGACGCTTCCGGTAGGAGGTTAGCAATGTCCTTTCCTTTCGAGTAATCTCTAACTCACCCGGAGGGAGGGGGGAGGTGGAGAAAATACTGAGGCTGGGGGATGGGTGTCCATGCTCTGCAACTTAGGCTGTTAACTTCTGTGCACTCTGGTTCTCCCATTTGCAAAATTGGTGTATTACCCGTCTCCCAGGGCTGTTTAGAGAAAACCCACGCAAACTGAACCCGGAAAAGGTCAGGCGCCCGGAAGATCGAAACTACTGCTGGTCCAGCTGACCCTGCCTCCCCCTGCGCCCCCGAGTCCTCAGGTCCCCACCCCCCACCTGGCTCCTCGGGCGCGGCCTCGCCCGCCCCGCCAATCCTCAGGCCCGCGCCCCCGCCTGGCTCCTCCGGCGCGGCCCCGCCTGACCCCCAGACCTCAGGCCCCCGCCCCCACCTCGCTCCTCCGGCGCGGCTCCGCCCGCCGCGCCCGCCTCGAAGTCTTCCAGGCGCCGCAGTAGGTCCTGGCGCCGCAGGGAGACGAGCAGCTCGCGGAGCAGCACGGTGTTCTCGGGGCTCATCTCGTTCTGCTCCAGCAGCACGGAGAAGAGGTCCAGGCCACTCTGCACGCGCTCCAGCTTCCTCTTACCCACGCGGCTCTGACACAGGAACTTGAGCTCAGTCAGCTCGCTGCTCGACAGGCCGGCCGACACCGAGTGCAGCAGCAACAGGAACGGGTCCATGGCGGCGGGCGCGGCGGGGCCCGGCCCTCCTCTGGCTTCCCCCGGCCCGGCCCGGCCCGCCGCCCGCTCTCTGACTCGCGCCCCCGCAGACCCGGCCCGCGCCTCCTCTAGCGCCCAGCGCCCCTCGGCCTGGCAGCGGAGGTTCCCACTTCCAGCGTCTGATGCCCCCCACCGGAAGTCTCCCTTGGGCCCGCTTTCTCTCGCGAGAACTCCCGGGGCTCGCGCATGCGCCCCGAGTCCAGCAGTAGCCATTTCCGCCCGGGGGTGGGGGCGTGGCTTGCGGCCGCCGCTAGGAGGCGCACCAGACATGCTGACGGCGGTGGGACTGGGGCGACCTCTGCGCCTGCGCCCTGACGTCCTTCTGCCTCTGGGTCGGGGCCTGCGGCCTTGGGTGTCCCTACGCTCCGGGCGCGGGCTGTGTTTTCTGTGGAAAATTGCACTACGGATGCCGATAATAAATGCATTTATTTATTAACATTTGTGAAAATGCATGTCTTTTAGTGCCCCCTGGAAATCTGTGTGCAGAAAAGACTATTCAGAGTTTTATTTAGTTTTAAAAGTTTAATAACTACTTGATTTTTTAAAGTTATCCTCATTATTTTTCTGAATGCTTATTAGCGTTTACTGACGCTTACTGTGTACCACGCAGCAGGTGCTGCAGACAAATCGGGAACAAAGTGCCGAAGGCCCCGCCTGCCCGGAGCTTACAGCATCGGGACACAAGATAAGAAAGTGCAGGAAAGCCAGAAGTTAATGCGAGTCGCGGCCAAGAGGATAGGGGGATGGGGAATGGGCGGGGTCCCAAGGGGCAGGTGCACGTGCCGGCTGTGAGGGGCCAGGTGTATAGGCTTGGGGGGAAAAGGGCGGGGCCACAGCAAGAGCAGAAGCAAAGAGGGCGGAGGTTGCAGGAGCAGAGCCCGGGAGGAAGGGGGTGGTCAGCGAGGGGAGGGGGCGAATTAGGATGTGTGGCCTTTTGTGCCTGGCTTCTTTAACTGAGCGTAACATCTTCAAGGTTCATCCTTGTAGCCTGTGACAGTGCTGCTTTCCTTTTTATGGGTCAGTAGTATTCCATTGTACGGATAGACCACATTGGTGTATTCAGTCATCAGCGGATGGATCTTTCAGTTTTTTCTGCTTTTTGGCCATTATGAATATAATAAATCACCTACGTAGGAACCTTCAAGTTGCGAACTTTCAAAGATGCGAACGTGGAACTTCCTAATGAATACCTGATGGAATTGGAGGCCCAGAGAAAGGACAAAGAGAGACAAGAGGAAGAAGTAACTGAAGAACCAAAGAGATTCGTGATGCAGGAAACGGCACACGGGGATTTTCTTTTCTTTTTTTTTTTTTGGCGGTACGTGGGCCTCTCACCGCTGTGGCCTCTCCCGCTGTGGAGCACAGGCTCCGGACGCGCATGCTCAGCGGCCATGACTCACGGGCCCAGCCGCTCCGCGGCACGTGGGATCTTCCCGGACCGGGGCACGAACCCGCGTCCCCTGCATCGGCAGGCGGACTCTCAACCACTGCGCCACCAGGGAAGCCCAAGGGGATTTTCTTTATTTCAGGAGGCACTGTTAGTTTTTGAGGCACAGGACCCGAACGTACACGAAGGTTGCAGCAGCCGTTCAGAATGCCATCCAGTGCTACCGTGTCGTCTATGATGGGCAAAAAAAGAGCTACTACCCAGACATCACTGGATCATTTTTTCAAGAGGGTAGATAGAAGTGAATCCAGCAAAGAACTAGAACCTGTGCCATCACCGTCAGGCGTGAGTGAACTTGCAGCTCGCCCTCCGTCTCCTACTGCTGAAGATCCTTCAGCTCTGCCATCTCCCACCTCCTCTCCCTCCTCCAGTCAGTAACTCTTCCTCCCTGTTCACTCGTTGCCAGCCCCTGGATGCCAGCTGTTGTACTACTGTACTGTACTGTAAGATTAAAAATGTTTTCTTTGTTTTTTATGTATTATTTGTGTGAAAAGTATTATAAACCTATTACAGTACAGTAGTATATAACCGATTGTGTTAGTTGGGTACCTAGGCTAACTTTGTTGGACTTACAAACAAATTGGACTTAATGAACACGCTCTCGGAACAGAACTGGTTCGCAGGTAGGGGACTTACTGTAAGGCTACTGTGAGCTCTGAGTTACATTTTTTTTTTTTTTTTTTTTTTGCGGTACGCGGGCCTCTCACTGTTGTGGCCTCTCCCGTCTTGGAGCACAGGCTCCGGACGCGCAGGCTCAGCGGCCATGGCTCACGGGCCCAGCCGCTCCGCGGCACGTGGGATCCTCCCGGACCGGGGCACGAACCCACGTCCCCTGCATCGGCAGGCGGACTCTCAACCACTGCGCCACCAGGGAAGCCCTCTGAGTTACATTTTTATAGAATCACTGGGTAGAACCCAGGAGACTCCACAGTAATCCAGATGAGAGGTGCAGCCTTCTTTTGAGTTTGGGCTGTATGTAAACGAGAGGCATTGAGGATGCTTGTAAGGTTTGAAAGATGGAGCGTCCATTGGCTGACCTGGGGAGTGTGTGGGTGGGGTTGAGGCAGGAGACAGACGGGCCCCAGTTTAGACATTTACAACTAACCTCCTGTTTATGCTTTAAAAATAAAGATAATAACAGGAACAGGATAAGCAGCTGGACTTTGTCTCCTGTGGACGCTTCGAGGGAACAGGAACGGCAGAAACAGAGAGGGGCTGAGCCCTGCTGGCATAAAAGACAAAGAGACCACATAGTTCTCATTTTTGGGGCCAAGGAGACCCCCTCCCAGGCTATGCATGTGCAGAAAGGTTAAAGGGAGGGGGTGCTAGACCATAATATGTTCTGTTAACCTCTCAGAGATCCTTGCGCTGGAATCCATCTTGGCTAAAAGATGCATGTGCACACAGGGGAGGGCCCTGAGTCAGACCAGATATGGACTCAGAGCCAGACAAAGCAAGATGATTGGCCAGAGGAAACCTAGAACTTCCCCCATATGGTTTAAACCACCCCCCAAAGTACACGCCTCTGTCTCTCAGCCTGCCTGTGCTTTCTATTCTTCTCTCCTAATAAACACTTTACTTGCCTCACTACTTTTCATCTCTTTGCTGATTCTTTCTTCAAAGCAGATGCGAGCCAGGGCCCTGCTCCTAGCTAATAGTCCCTGGTGGTCTAGTGGTTAGAATTCGGTGCTTTCACTGCTGTGGTCCGGGTTCAATTCCCAGGGAACTGAGATCCCACTTCAAGCTGCTGCTGACTGTGGTCGCTCACAGCCACCTGAGATCAGGGTGAGTTTGGGGGAGGACCTAGTAGAGATGTTGACTGGTTAGTGGGATGCGTGGACCAGGGTTCGGAACAGAGATCTGGGCAGGATCTGTGAAGTTGGGAGTATCCTGCAGAGAGATGGTGTTTGTGATGGTTAATCTTATGTGTCATCTTGACTAGGCTAAGGGGTGGCTGGATAGCTGGTAAAACATTATTTCTGGGTGTGTCTGTGGGGTGTTTCTGGCAGAGATTAGCGTTTGAATTGACTAACGAAAGCAGATGGCCTTCCCCAATTTGGGTGGCATCATCTAAACAGAAAGAAAAGGCAGAGGAAAGGAGAATTCGCTCTCTCTGCTTGAACACCGTCGGCCCCCCGCCCCCAATTTTCAGGCCTTTAGACTCAGACTGCATCACACACCAGCTTTCCTGGTTCCCAGCTTGCAGATGGCAGACTACGGGACTTCTTGGCTTCCGTCACTGTAAGTGAGCCAATCTTACAATAAACCTTCTCATTTATCTCTATATATCCTATTGGTTCTGTTTCTCTTGAGAATCTTGACTAATACAGTGTTTAGATCACCCACAGAATGAGGTCACCAATGGAGGGAGAGGAGAATGAAAAGAGAACCAAGGTCCGAGGCCAGAGGGCGGCTACTGTAAGGGAGACATGGAGGGGCCAGGGAGGAGGCCGGCATGGGAGGGTTAAACCACATCCCCATCTGCTGGATCCCCAGCCCTGCTGCCGCATTTCTTGGTCCCCTGCACGTGGCATCTCCTGACTTTACTACACATTTTGCTTCCTGCTCTGTTTTTTGCCCGTCTCCCCTGCAGAACACTGCAGAAGCGCCCAGAACACTGGCTGGCACTTCATAGGAGCTCACAAAATATTTCTGACTGAATGAATCTTGTACAAGGCTTGGTTAATCTGAATCTCCATTAGCACAATTATCCCTGCGTCTGACCCACTACCTTGCAGTTTGTAGCTTATCTTTTCATCCTCTTTACATGATCTTTCACAGAGCAAAACTTTTAACCCTCGATGAGGTCCAGTTCATCAAATTTTCCTTTTATGGGGGGCTTCCCTGGTGGCACAGTGGTTGAGAGTCCGCCTGCCGATTCAGGGGACGCGGGTTCGTGCCCCAGTCCGGGAAGATCCCACGTGCCGCGGAGCGGCTGGGCCCGTGAGCCATGGCCACTGGGCCTGCGCGTCCGGAGCCTGTGCTCCGCAACGGGAGAGACCACAACAGTGAGAGGCCCACGTACCGCAAAAAAAAAAAAAAAAAAGTATAAATTTTCCTTTTATGGATTTAATGGTTATAAGGCTATTCAAATTGTCTATTTCATCGTAATTGAGTTTTGGTAGTTTGTGCAGTTTTGAGGAATTTGTCCATTTTTCTAAGCCTTAGACTTTATGAGCATGGTGATTTGTAGTGTTCCCTTATTTTATGTCTCGGTCCATTTTGTGCTGCTCTAGAAAAGTACCATAGACTGGGTGGCTTATACACAACAGAAATTTATTTCTCGTGGTTCTGGAGCCTGGACATCTGTGATCAGGGTGTTAGCAGGGTCGCATTCTGGTGAGGGTCTGTTCCAGAGTGCAGACTCTGAGTTCTCATTGTAGCCTCACATGGAGAAGAACAGAGAGGGAAGCAAGTTCTCTCCAGACTCTTTTAAGGGCACTAATTCCATCATGGGAGCCCCACCTTTGAACACTATCACAAGGGGGGAGGGTAGAGTTTCAGCATATGAATTTTGGAGGAACACATTCAGTCTGTAACATTATCCTTTTAATGGCTATGAGACCTATAATGAACCCTCAATTTCATTCCTGAAATTGGTGATTTGTGTCTTCTCTCTTTAAGTTTCTCTGTCTTGCTAGAGGTTTATTGATTTTATTTATTTGTAATGAACCAGCGTTTTGTTTCAATGATTTTTCTCTATCCGCCCCCCCACCACTTTTAATTTATTTATTTATTTTTTGTGGGACACGGGCCTCTCACTGCTGTGGCCTCTCCCATTGCGGAGCACAGGCTCCGGACGTGCAGGATCAGCGGCCATGGCCCACGGGCCCAGCCGCTCCGCGGCATGTGGGATCATCCCCGGACCAGGGCACGAACCCCTGTCCCCTGCATCGGCAGGCAGACTCTCAACCACTGCGCCACTAGGGAAGCCCTTTATTTCATTTTTTTTTGCTTGTCATGGCTATTTTATCTCCCTCTCCTTGCTTTGGATTTATTTTGCTCTTTTTTTGTTCTAGTTTGTTGAGGTAGGCACATAGGCTATTTATTTCCAAGGTAAGCATTTAGTTTTATGGATTTTCCTTTCAACATTACTTTAGCTTTGTCTCACAAATTTTGATATGCTGTGTTTTCATTTTCATTCATTTCTATGTGTTGTTATTTCCTCTGGGACTTTCTCTTTGACCCATGGATTATTTGGAAGTATGCTGTGTAACATACATGTGTTTAGAGATTTTCCTGTTGTCTTTCTGCCATTGATTCCTAGTTTGATTCCCTTATGGTAGAGAACACACTCTGGATGGTTTCAATTCTTTTAAACTTGTTGAGCTTGTTTTAGGGCCCAGTATGTGGTCTGTCTTGGTAAGTGTTCCCTGGGTTCTTGAGAGAAAAAAAGGGTGCTCTGTTGTCATTGGGTGGCATGTCTATAGATGACCAATAAGTCCTGGAACCCCCCCCCCCCCAGCCCACCCCAGGCTCCTTCTCATGCCTTCAAGTATTCTGATAGAAGTTCTGCCCACCTAAAGGATTTCTCTTCACCGCTGTCCCTCAGGGATGCCTCAGAGATGGGGCTGTAGCGCTGCAACTGTCCACTTTCAGGGGGTGCCTGTGTATCATGTAGACCCCCCCATAAACCAGGTCTGAGTGTTTTCTTCCTCTGTCAACTGATCATAGGGAACTCCCCGTGAAGCCACAGGTGAACATGAGTGTACAACTGTCTGTCTGAGTCCCTGCTTTAAATTCTTTTGTTTATATATCCAGAAGTGGAATTGCTGGATCATGTGGTCATTCTATGTTTAATTTTTTTGAAAAACCATCCAAGTGTTTCCCGTAGCAGCTGCACCATTTTACATTCCTAACAGCAATGCACAAGGGTTCCAATTTCTCCCCAGCCTCACCAACTCTTATTATCTTGTGTTTGTTGGATAATAGGCTTCCTAATGGGTGTGCAGTGGTATCTCGTGGGTTTGATTTGCGTTTCCCTGATGACCACCTTGAGCATCTTGAGCATCTTTTCATGTGATTATTGCCCATTTGTATGTCTCCTCTGGAGAAATGCCTATTCAAGGACTCTGCGCACTTTTAACTGGGTTCCTTGTCTTTTTCTTGCTCAGTTGAAGGGGATCCTTATATATTCCGAATATAAACCCCTAACCAGAAACATGGTTTGCAAATATTTTCTCCCATTTTGTGAATTGCTGTTTCACTGTTGATTGGGTATCCTTTGATGCAAAAAATTCTTAAATTTTGACGAAGTCCAGTTTATGTGTTTTCCTTTCACTTGACATTGTCTCTTTAAAAAAAGAAATGAGAAGCCTGTGCGCCACAAAGAAGAGTAGCCCCAGCTCGCTGCAACTAGAGAAAGCCCGCACACAGCGACGAAGACCCAGTGCAGCCAAAAATAAATAAAAATTTTTAAAAAAAGAAAGAAAATGCATCTTTTGCCTGTTTCATGGATGAACATTGGTCTTTATTCATGAGGACGGTGAACAGAGTTACTTTGCTTTCTTTTTCTCCTGTGTCGTCTCTGTGTGCTCCGGGCTCTTTCTTTTTGTTTGTTTTGGTCTTTCTCATTCCTTTTGAAGTCTCTCCTTAGATATTTGGGGATTCTGGGCTTTGCTTGGGGGTAGTTATTTTTTTTCCAAAAAAAACAAAAAAACAAAAAAACCCTCCTTCCTGGGGGCAGGGGTACATGGTGGACAGGACAATGGCCCCCAAGGTGTCCAATTCCAATTCCCAGACCTTGTGAACGAGTTAGTTTACATGGCAGGAGTGACTTTGCGGGTGTGATGAAGATGAAGGACTTTGAGATGGGGCGATCATCCTGGGTTATCCCAGGTACCCAACCCATCACGGTCCTCATGAGCGGAGAGCTGGAGAGACAGCCGCGGGACAAGGACTGGCCACCATGGCTGGCCTGGAGATGGTGGGAGGGGCCCAGCCCTGCCCACACCTTCCTCTTAGCCCAGTGAGACTTGTGTCAGACATCTGGCCCACGGAACTGTAAGGTACTACGTTGGTGTTTTAAGCCAGTGGGTTCGTGGTCATCTGCCCTGGCCACAAACAGAAAACCTACACAGGCCCCACGTGCTGGGTCTCTTTCTTCCCTAAGGGCAGTTCCCACAGACAGCCAGCAGGAGGCGGCAGCCACCCACAAGCGAAACCAGACAAACACTCCTGCTGAGGTCAGGATAGCCATCAGGACAGGGTGACAGCTGGGTGAGGAGGGGTGACCAGAGGGGAGCGCCAAGGGAGGCTTCTTGGGTGCTGTAACATTCTGAGTCCTGACTGCAGAGGTGTGTGATTTCTGGGGAAATTGATTGTATGCTCAAGATCCGTGTAGTTTTCTGTATGTTATACTCCAATAAAAAATGTTGGGGGAGAGAGAGATGAAGGGGAGGGGGGCGGGGGGTGCAGAGAGGGGACAGC
>NW_006792775.1:3557881-3567018 GCF_000442215.2 Lipotes vexillifer
GCAGGAATGGACACACTAAATAAATTACCTGGAAGAGCTCAGGAAATCAGACCTTAGTATGTACAAGGTTGCCTTTTTCCCAGGGGTGCATCCTGACAGGCTCTTGGCAGGGGCAATGCCCAGCAGCCCTTCTGAGCAAACCAGGCTTAAAATGCTTGTGCTGAGCCAAGTCGGTGTCTCTGGGCATCAGATGTATCTTTGCTACAGGCTTCTCTGAAAAAGGCTGTGAGTGAGCGGGGGGTGGGCTACTTGCTCGGGGCATATCTGTGGCCCAGAAGGTGCCACACCTTCCCTCCCATGGGCCCCTCACCTCCTCCACCACCATCCCTGTCAGCTTGACTCAGAGGTCCACTTGGCTCAAAGGCAGAAAGGCCTAGTCATCAGTCTTTTTGCCGTCCATCCATCCATTCAAATGTCCATCCATCCATCCATTCAAATGTCTATCCATCCATCCATCCAAATGTCCATCCACCCATCCATCTAACTACCCAACCATCCAACCATTCACCCATCCACCCATCCACTCATCCATCTATCCTTCCATCCATTCAAATGTCCATCCATCCATCCACCCATTCAAATGTCCATCCATCCATCCATTCAAATGTCTATCCATCCATCCAAATGTTCATCCATCCATTCAAATGTCCATCCATCCATCTATCCATCCATCCATCCATCCATCCATCCATCCATCCATCCATCCATCCACCCATTCAAATGTCCATCCATCCATCCATTCAAATGTCTATCCATCCATCCAAATGTTCATCCATCCATTCAAATGTCCATCCATCCATCTATCCATCCATCCATCCATCCATCCATCCATCCATCCATCCATCCATCCATCCATCCATCCATCCATCCATTCAAATGTCCATCCGTCCATCCATCCATCCATTCAAATATCCATCCATCCATCCATCCATTCAAATATCCATCCATCCATCCATTCATCCATCCATTAACCCATCCACTCATCCATCCATGCAAATGTCCATCCATCCATCCACTTTTCATTTCTCCCTCCCTCCCTCCCATATCCATCCACCCATCCATCCATCCATCCACCATCCATCCATCCCTCACTCACTCACTTATTCATTCATTCAGCACTTTCTGGTGCCTCCTCCATGCCTGGCACTATGTCAGTGCTGCTTCCTGGCCTCTTTTCTGGTGAGTGTTAGCATTTCTGTACTTTGCTGTGGCTCTTACAAAACATGGATGGGTGAATGAGTGTTGCCGAAGTGCGGGGCACACACCACCTGTGGTGGGGGGCACGGGAACCTGCAGGTGAAAGTGTGTGTGTGCTGGGGATGTGGGGGCCAGGGCCAGGGGCTCTGATTGCAGCCTTGGGGCAGGGACAACCCTGTCTCAGGCACACACCTTGGCCAAGCTCAGTTCCAGGGAAGCCCACAGCTGGTCCTGGATCCCAGGAAAGGCACCGGGCCCGCGGCTTGTCTCGAAGGGCCAGTGACTCCAGGAGCTGCAGTCTCAGCCGCCCCCTCAGCCAGTTGGAGAGTGGGGAGAGGGGCCGTGATTGTCAGAAAGGACACGCACCTTCTAAAGAAGAAGGGCCACCACCGGTCTCCAGTCGAGTGCAAGAATGTGACATGGTGAAAAATACAGCTGCGTCATCAGATGGCGTGATTTTTCAAGAGAACATACAAATCTGGATTTCTATGTGTGTGTACCGGGTTTTTATATATTGAATTAACTAAAAAAATTTAACAAGCACTGAACCTACCAAACAGAGGTATCTTGGGCTGATTGCAACTCACAGCAGCCTCCACCTTCAAGAGAGCTGCTGAGTCCCCATAAAAGATGCTGGCATGAGTGACCCCGGCCCCAGACCTCAGGCCCCCTGCAGGCCCTGGTCCTTCACTGTCTGTGCTTGGGGGCCCAGCCCTGCCCAGCTCCCGCCATACCACTCCAGGGACCAGAAGCAGAAACTGTTCAGTGCTGGGTGCCAGGGGCCTGGGTCCGAGGGATGGCTGTGTAGCCAGCTTGCTGTGTGACCAGAGCAGAGCCCTGACCCTCTCTGGGCTTCACTGTGTCCATCTGTGAAATTATGGCACCGTCTGACCAGCTCATCTCTGGGGGTCCTTTCGCTGCCGGATCCCAGGTCTTTGTGACGTTAATCTGTTGGCTTTCTTCCACCCACCTCTACCAAACTCGTCCAAGTCCCATTATTGCTCATCTGAATTTCTGCAACTCTCCTCTGTGGCTCCCCACCCCACTGCAGTGTCCATCCAAAGCCACCAAGACCTCAAAATGTGAATCAGGTCCATCACTGCGCTGGTTAAGACTGCTGGTTAAGACCTCCAGACCCTGCCGTGGACTTACCACCAAGTTTGAGGTCCTCACTAAGCCGGGGGCTGGTGCGAGTTGGTCCCTGATTCCTGCCCCGTCTCCTGCCCCCTCCCCACCGTGCCTCCCCTCCAGACGTGATGAACTTCTTGATGCTCCTCCAACTCACCCAGCACACTGCTGCCTCAGGGCCTTTGCACATGCACTCTGCTGCCTGAACCATCCTGCCTTCCTCCAGGGTTTTACATTCTGGCTCCTCCTTGTTCAGACTCCAGGGACCTCCCTGCCCAGCTTGGTCGCTCTGAGTGACTCTCAGTCACACCCGTGTTTCCTTTTCATCAGCGCCCCTTCCTTCCTCTGCGATGATCTGGCGCTGGGTTCATTTTCTTGTTCAGCCTCTGATGCCCACTGCGAGAGGTCATCCCCTGAGGGAAGGGGCTCTGTCTGCCTTGCTCGCGGCTTCATCTTGAACGTTGCCTGGATGGATCTCCCTAAGGGGTGCCAAGGAGCCCCGTGATCTTGGGCAAGTCACCTCCCCACTCTGAGACTGTTCGCTGGTGTACTCACCGGGGCCAAAGATCCTCCCCCTGGGAGGACCCATGAAAGGGGAGGGCTTCTGGCGATGCTGGCCCTGGGAGCCACCCTCATCAGGACTAAGGAAGAGGTTCCAAAGCTTTAGAAGGAACTTTTATTTTTTAATTTATTTTTGGGCCGCCTTGCACAGCATGTGGGATCTTAGTTCCCGACCCGGGATTGAATCCGCACCCCCTGCAGTGGAAGCGCAGAGTCTTAACCACTGGAGCGCCCGCAAATTCCCCAGAAAGATATTCTTGTCCAAGCTGCAGCCAGGGCCTCGTGAGACTGGGTTTGCTGAGACTTCCCTGGGGACACAGCAGCACAAGGGGCGCCTGAGGCCCCCCCACCCCGGCCCTGCAGGTGTGCGGGTCGAGGCCTTGCTGACGTTTGAGTGCGAAAGAGTCTTTCTTTCATGAAATGATGGTGATTATAGGTAATGAATTAAAGAAAAAGTGCCCCCACTGGCCCAAATGAAAGCACTGGCAACCCTGGGATGGTCCCAAAAAAGGTTTGGGGGAAATTTTAGGTCCACAAAATCCAAAATACTAAAAACTCTGTCGGGTTGCGGGCACCAGGGGTTGGGATCTGGGTATCGTGGAAGAGGCTGCTGGGAAGGTGTGACAATTCCCCCCTCCCCGGCGCACATACGTGTACAGGCATGCACACACACAGACAAAACAACACAGAAACACATATGCACGCAAACCACACACGTGTGCGCACACACACACCCATGCACATACTCGCGGACAGACAACGTCCCAGGAACATCCTGAATGAGCCATGTGCCTGGGGCTGAGGGTGTGGAGGTTTATGGGTCCCTCCACACGTGCAGGTCCAACCACGGGGCTCTGGGCTTGGCCCCTCGAGTTTCCTGGGGCAGAAGTCCCACGGACAGGCTTTGAGAGGAAGGTGTCATGTATGCAAATTTATTCAGACGAGCGTTCAGCCACGGTCCTCTGTGGATTTGTGTACATTCACTTTTTTTAAAAAAAGAATGGTTTCCGTAAAAGGTTTTCTGGTAATCACCTCATTTTTAATACAATGTTTATATACAAAAAACCCCATTTCAAACCACTTACTGTACAAGAGAAAGTACAAGCATCAGATTGCATGACTTTAGCAAATAACAAAAATCTGCTCCGCCTACGGACTTCCCCCCTAGTTGACAGCTCACAGGAATGTCAGCGTCTCACCGACCACACGTTCAAGACAGACAGACACGTTTATCTGTTCGTCCCTCCCTTTGGTGAAACATTTCTTTTATGTTTCTCTGGGTGCTTGAGAAATTTCAGATCATCGGTTAGTATAATGGCTGCAAATTGAGATCATTCTTATCGGCTATGAGATTTGTTTTCACAAGCTTTTAAAATGATAATAGTCCAACAGTAACATTCCTGTAAGTAAAAATATAGAGAAGTGTTACCAAAATAGAAGCCTTTATTAATAAAAATCTTTGGTATTAACAGTATTTTAAATTCCTCTAAATGATATTTGGTTAGCTAATAAAATAAAAGCCTTCCGCCTTTGAGCTACAGAGAAAAAACCCTTACATCCACTGTAGAATTGATTTAAAAAAAGGCCCAATAAATATTCTGAAGCTGCAAAAGTACCCCCCAGAATCCTTAAGACTTCTTGCAACCCTGAAGCCATCTGCAGAAATGCCTCCGAGGTCATAATCCCTCACCGCCCGTTTTTCTGTCACCCTGAGGTGGGGGAGGCATGTGGCTGCTGGTGGGGACCCCAGAGGTGCCGGTCACCGTTCATTCAGGACACCTGCACCCTGCTAGTTCTCCAAGAGTAAATTCAGAGCTTCCTGGCCCTCTGAGTGGACAGAGCCAGGGCATCTCTCTTTCCGACCGGTGTCTCGGTTTCTGAATCCAGGGAAGGAAAAGGTGATGAAAAATCTCACTTTTTCAACCTAGAGACAGGTGATGTCTTTTGGAACTGGTGTCAGCATCGTTTATTCCTTATCCACTTCTCTCTTTGCCCGCAAATCTCGCACCAGCTTTTGCCTAATGCCTTGGAATACCACCTCGCCTCTCTCTTAAGGCATCAGGAGGATTAATGAAGATGACTTCTGGGGGCTGCTTCTCACCGCTAACGGCCAAGGAGACCCCAGACTCCAAGCATCGCTTCCGCGACGCTCTTGCATCCGCTGTGTATCACCCTGTCCCCAGCAATCATCCTGATTAACCTTGAATCCTAAAGATAACAGAATTCCCTGCCTAATGGTTTTGTGCAAAAACAAGAAACAAACAAACAAACAAACAGAAAAAGACGGGGAAATGTTGTCCTATCAGAAGAAAGTGGTCTTCCAGGCCTGCCACAAACCCAGGAGCCACTGGGCCAGGGGGCTGTGAGAAGTCGCCTGCCCCGGGAGAGGGCGCGCGTCGTCGCCGGGGGTGCCCGGCAGCTACGGGGCGCCCCCGGGGAAGTCGGGGCTGTCCGGTGGGGCAGGAAGGGTGGGGCTGTGGTTGTTGAAGGGCTCCGCCTTCTTCCGGTCCTTTTCCATCCACGTGTCCAGCAGCTGCTGCTTGCCCTGCTCCTCCCTCATGAACAGCTCCACCATGAGTACCTTCTCCTTGTGCATCTGCTGGCTGATGTCCTTGGGGATGTCAGGGATGACCCAGTCCACAAAGTCGCTCATGAACATGACCAGGTTCTGGAAGGAGAGTCAGCATCAGGGGGTGGGAAGGAGGACCTGGGAGGCACTCCCACTTCCACCTGCACCCAAGCTGGCAGTGCCTTGCCCTGTCACACCCCGGCCCTGGGACCTCAGACACACCTGGACTTCCCAGGCCTCGGTTTCCCGGAAGGCATAAATGAACAGGAACCCAGCCAGGGGGGGGTCCTCCGGTGGCCGACTTTCTTGAAAGAATCTGAGCTCAGTAAATAGGAAACGTCTCTGAGTGATTCTGAATCTCTTGGCTGGGAGGCTTGAGAAATGATCTGATTGGTTACCCATCACCAAATATAACAAGCGTTAAAGCTTTAAGGGAAAATAGTCAAAATACAAAGAGGCCAGAAACGCAGGGAGCTTCAACTGTCTCTGATGAGTCCGCAGACCCTTCTGCCATTTGTCAGGTCTCCCGGGATCACCCTGAATGTTTGCTGCCTCCCTGGATGCATTTCTGATCCATAGGGTGCAGATGAGTTGGCTTTTACAGAAAAACGGAATCTCTGGTTTTTAAACTTCCGTCTGACCGGCACTTGTTAGTACGTATGGCTGAGTTAGTCACCTTGTCACGGAAGGTGCTGGTGCCCTCTCATCCACCATCACCTTTCTGGGTTGACACTCCAAGCCCCCAGCTGTGGTGGGTGCTGGCCGCTAAGGCTCACAGAGGCTCGTCTCCAGGGAACCGTCCCCCCAGTCTCCATGTTCCCAGCCAGGATGGCTGCAGTCAATGACTGGCCAGGTGGGCAGACTAAAGGCCCTCTTTTGCATCAAGGTGGGCCCACGTGTGTGGTGGGATTCATGCTCCAGCCCAGACCCCCTCCCCGCCGAGCTCCATGCCCCCAGCCGCTTGCAGGGCCTCCCCTCAATGACTGGCTTTTGCACCAGAATCCTTGGCTCAGGCTCTGCTTCTGGGGAACTGGGCCCCAGACACTAGTTCTGGCTCCAGAGGGTTATGGAAAGCTGGTGGACAAGGCGGTGGGGCCTGGGGGGCCGGAAGCCCTGCCAGGGGCCACACTGTGTAGAAGGGGCAGGGCTGGGGCTTGAACCCACTTCCTGGATTCCAGGTTCTGGGGGCCACACAGGAGGGCAACCCCAGCACGGCCTCCCCGGCAGGGACCTCAGGGCCGTGTGCATCAGCTACTCCCCAGTCTGGGGTCCTGTCCACTGGGAATCGCTCGGGCCTCAGAGTTAGCCCCACTCCCCAGAGACTGGGCCAGGCGGGGCCAGGTCCCCTGCCTGCTGCGGGGGGCAGGGGGGCGCTGGTGTCAGCTGGGAGCCCACTGCCCTCCTGTCCCTCCCTGCCAGCCCTGTCCACTGGGGCGTGTCTCCTGCTGCACAGTGACAGGGGAGACTGAGGTGGGTCCCTCCCAGGTCTCCTTCAATAAAGATGCCTTGCATTTAACTAAACCTGCGTTCCCTGAATGACCCCAGTCCTTCCGGAACCCCCCTCCCGCCTTCCTTTAACTGAGGAGGGGCTGGGACCTGTCCTTGCCCAGGGCCTGGGGTCACCAGTACTCCCCACCCTTGGGTGCCCAGGGCAAGTCCTCCAGCCTCCGAGCCCCTGACGCCGGCCAGCTCCTGTCCTCCTGACCCTGTTCTGGGCATAGAGCACCTCCTGCGTGCCTCAATTCCCAAACCTTCTGGAAGCAAACAGGGCCCTCGCACCTGGAAGACGATGACAAAGGCCAGCCGGGCGGCCAGGACGGCCCAGAAGTCCTTGGAGATGTCGTACTTGTGTTCCGACCATGGTGGCTCCCGGTAATCTTTGTACCTGCAAAATGGAGGTGGGTCTTCAAGAGGAACTGGGGTCTGGCTGCACCGAGGGGCTTGTGAGTGTCAGGAAAGCCTGAGTCGGACCCTGGGCCAAGTGTAGAACAGCATCCTCCCTGGAGGAAGAGGCCCCCCCCTCCAGCCCACTCACATGCCCAGGGAGTCTCCCCATGTTGGAGGGGGTGCCAGCACCCACGTGGGCTAGGCAGGCCAGAGGGGCGTCCCCGTAAGTCCAGCCGTGGGCCCACAGAAAGAGGCTCTGGGACCATCTGGTCCAGATGTTCCAAACTTTTGAAGGCAGTGGAGCCCATTTTCCAAAAAGAAATCCCACCTGAGACTCTGGTAGGTCACACAAAGCAAGTGGGGCCTCCCTGGTTGAAGAGGGGTGGGGTCCCTATGCCTACTCAACCCAACCCCCATCATCCACAAAACTCCAGGCAGGGCTCCCCTCTGTAGGGGAAACTATTGGAAAAAATGAAACGTTTTCTCAAAGTAGCCCTTGTACGATGTTAACCATACAGTTGGTGTGGTCAGGGCGCCAGGGAACTGTCCCCAGGCCCGCCCTGCCCCACGGGGCCCACCCAGCGCCCGAGGGGCATGTCTCTCCCTCTCCCAACTGTTAGCTCCTTATCTCCGTGTAATAAATACCAGCCCGCCCCTCTTCTCATCACTTCCAGAATTGCCCACGAGCGCCTGCTGGGAGGCAATGTTGCTTACTTCCCTGGCCCCCAAGGTCCCACCTCTGTCCCGTGTGCAGCGGGAATGGTGGGTGCCTCCTGGGCGTTAGGTCTGCCTTTTTCTCAGAGGCCCAGAGATGCCTGATGTGGGGCAGAGCGAGGATGAGAACCCGGGTTCTGTCCCCACCAACCGCCCCAAAATTTGGGGGGTGCTTGGTTTTAACGGGGCTGACCCCCTCTGTGTGGGAAAAGCTTCCCTAAAGCTGTGTGAGGAAGCCATGGCCGGGGCGGTTTCTAGGTGCTGGGCTGCAGCTGTGCCCTGCTGGTTACTGAAAAGCTGAGGGCCAGGTGGGGAGACCAGGAGAGGAGCCACCTGGCTTTGTGGGCACAGCACTCGCATAGACCCAGAGCCGGCTCCCGCCTTGCTGTGCATCCCTGTGCCATCGCTTGGCCTCTCTGGGCCTCGGTCTGGCATTCCCTCACTTAGTCATGTCGCAAGTATTTATTGAGCAGCTACTGCCTGCCCCTGCATTCCAGGGGCAGAGCTTGCGGGGGGCACACACAGGGCCCCTCACCCACAGAGCTTTGTGTCTGAGGGAGCTGGATGGGAGCCTCGGAGGGCCTGTTCAGAGCTAAGCTGCCAACCCCAGAGATAGGATTGGGCTGGGAACACACCCTCTGGTGCCAGCTGCTGAGCCACACAGAAGACACACCACCTGATCTCCGATGGGAACAGGCATCCCCTCTTCTCCCAACGTCAGAAGCCACACACATTTTCTCTTCCCTCTTCTTCCTCTTCTCAAGGCCAGCTGCACCAGGATGCTGGGAAATGTGTTTGGGTCACCTGGCAAACTCCTATGCATCCCTCAAAGTCCACTTACATAAGAACCGTCCAGATGCCAACCCCCACCACCTGCACTGACCTCTATCAGAGATGACCTTACAGTTTTCCTTGCTTTGCTCTTGTGCTAAGCCTGCCAGCTCTCCCTGGGGAGAATAATAATGCCCTCTCTGGGGCTGCTGTGAGCATTCAATGAGACCACGTCTGTTTCAGTGCAGGAATAAATGGTAGCCAGCAGGGGTCACAGCGCTCAGCTCTGCTAAGCTGCCTCTCCCATTCC
>NW_006792775.1:3567141-3570148 GCF_000442215.2 Lipotes vexillifer
CCTGCTGCCCCAGGCTGGGCTGGGTGCTGCTCCTTTGGGAGGTGGCTTGACAGGGGAGCGGCCGGCAGCACGGAGCTCACGGCACCTACAGCACTTAATAGTGGGCAACGGTTGGGTGGGCCTGGCTAAAGCCCGAATCCCAGCGAGCAGAGTGCACTGGCCCATGGCCTTCCTTCTCTGTGGGGGTAAAAGTAACAAGATTCTCACTTAAAAACCAGGTCTCTGCTCTGTCTCCTTGGCCTCCCCCTGCATGGCCAGGACTCCTGACTGATGCATGGATGGGGAGGTGCTCCCGGGGGCTGGATGCCCGATGCCTGATTCTTACCCAGGAAACACCAACACTGACATTTCTGAGGGAATTTATAATAAAATGACCACCTATATCCCTGCCTTCTTTGTTCTAAATCATTCTTCCTCTAAAATTCATTTTGAGTTAAATATGTCAGCCTGAGTGTGTTCTTGGCGTGGGATGTTCAAACAAAGCGAGAGAGGTGCAGCGCTGGCTGAGAAGCGGCAGGGGTCCTGGACAGCTTGGGGGTCTCTGGGGCCCGTGCCTGCGGAGGATGGCGAGGAAGGGACCTTGAGTCCCTGCCCTTGACCCCCAGCTCTCCAGGGGGTCACCCGGAGATCACCCGGGCCTTTCCTGTGATGTGCGTGCTCGCATACATGTGCCTTGAAACACGCGGTGGGTGGGATTCTGAAAAGCGGGAAGCATGTCGTGTTGCATGTTTGTGTGTCACCTGCCCTTTCTCGTTGGCAGGCCTGGCTGTACCGGGTCCCAGAGTAGGTGTGGTCCCTGCCCTGACACAGAACACACGGCACGTCGTGTAATTTCTCTTTAAGCACTCGGGGTCAGCCGGGCGCATCTGCTGTTGCAAAGCCATCAGTAGCACCTATGCTGGATAGGTCTGCCTGCCTGTTCCAATGACCGCACGCGGTGCTGTTTTTCCATTTCTTGGGCCAGTTTTTTTTTTTTTTTTTTTTTTTTTTTATACATTCATTTGGATGAACTCTTAGAATTATTGGATTTCTTGGGTATACACATGATTTTTTGGCCTTTGATACTGCCATATTGCTTTTCAAAGGAGTTGTACCTACTTACAATGTCACCAGCACTGTTAAATGTCTGCTAGACACCACTTATCATATGATACACCATAATTTCATGAATTTCTAAGAAAGAAAAAACTTTTTCAGTTAAACTGACACAGTGCTTATTTAGAATTTTTTTTTTTTTTTTTTTTTTTTTTTGCAAGCATCCACATGCCACTGCTTGTTGCTGTCAGCACCCTGGACCCTGGCTGTAGTCTCCTCTGCTTTCTGCTACTAGGTCAAGGGTATGAAGACAGACAGGTAAGCTTGATAGAACTATGCGCAAAGTAAGAGTAAACAGGCTTGGGGTAAATCATCCGCCCTACGCAGAAAGGGCTGCGCGTCATGGGCTTTGTGACACGTGCTCTGGCCCCTGCGGTCTTCCGTGTTCTGAATCTCAGCTGGGCTGGAGGCAGTGCGGACTGCCAACAGATGCTGAGTGTGCCCCACTCTGCCTCCCCGGTCTCGGCCTCACGGCAAAGCCCGTGGCCAGTCGCTCCACAGTCCTCTGTTTCCTGACCCAGGATGCCGTGCCCCTGCCTGCGCCTTCAGCCCTACCGTCCACGTTTCCCTTTACGCTTTACGCTCCAGAGCAGGCTGCAGTTTCCCACCCACGGACACCCCTGCTCACCACTCTTCTTTTACCCGCTCTGCCCCTCCCCTTGGAGTGACCCCTACTGCCTCCACCCTCTACCCGGGCTTCCGGCTACTATCACCCCTTTAACTCGTGATGTCTGTTGTCCCTGCACAAAGTCCCTGGGCAGCAGGGATCATGTGGGCCGCTCCCGAGCCCCAGCCCTGAGCCTCCGGCCCCTAACCCAGCCAGGCTGGCACGTGGAAGATGCACAGCGAATAGCCAGGCCTGGCTCTGCCCCTCACTCGTGCCCCCACCCTATTCCCCGTCTCCGTCTTTCCTGGGGTGCTGCCGGCCCGCCCTGAGGGTCTGGCCAGCTGATGGGGCCCCACAGGTTGGACCCTCTCAGACATCTGTTGCTTTTGCCTGCCCAGCACCCAGCACCCCAGTTTTCCTTGGGATGCCCCAAATCTATGGCTATGACTCCATACCCTGGCACACGACCCAGACCTAGCCAATAAGAGCCCTGCACACTCTGGCAACAGTGATTGGTTCAGGGATGGGCCTCTGACCCGAGACAGGTCATTGAGACTCAATCCTAGGACTTTTGCTGACTAGTGGGAAAGAAAGCCCCCCCCTACTGGGACTGCTGAGCAGAGAGGACTGCTGGGGGACGCCTACTGCCTGTCAGGAAATGACGCCCACATGCAGGAATGTATAAAATTGGGAGGCAGTGTCAGAATGGGGCCAGATGACAAACGGCAGCCCCTGGATCCAGCCATGCCTGAAGCCTACCATGGACTTCTTAATTAAAGAACTAATAAATCACCTCCTACCCCCACCCCAGGGATATTTTTTTTTTTCCCCTTGAAGCAAGACTGAGCTGTTCTGTGATCTGCCCTGAAAGAATCCTGGCTTGAACTGGGGTTTTCGCAGAAGCCCCCCAAATGGGGCTCTTTAAAGAGAGCTGCCTGGGCGGTACCTGCAGATCTGCACCTCGTAGCCCAGGTCTAGGGGGTCGTTGGGGGCCGTGCCATTCTGGAAGTCGCTGACATTGAAGGAGGAGAGGGTGTGGTTGACGAAGCCGTGCATCGTCCCATTCTCACTGTACATGTAAAGGTACACCAGGCGAGGGATGAAGTCCGACGTGAAAGAGATCACGAACGCCTGGCGCGGGAACAGAGCAGTGAGTGCAGACGCCAGCTGGGAGGGGGAGGGGACGTACCCCACCTGAGCCAGGGCAGCGCTGGCCCTGGGGCCCGGCCACGTGACTCAGGTTGGCAAACATGACCCCATGGTCTCGGCTTGTCGAGTGACAAACGAAGGGTTGGGGGCATTCCT
>NW_006792775.1:3570304-3576733 GCF_000442215.2 Lipotes vexillifer
CATTCCTGTCAGCCCCTCCAGCACCTTGAGGAGAGGGCCCGGGGGCTGGGAACAGGGCGCCCCTGAACGAGAAGGCTTGGGGACAATGCTGGCTGCCTCTCACTGGCTGTGTGGCCCTGGACAAATCGCCTGACCTCTCTGTGCCTCCATTTTCTCTTGTCAAACAGGGCTAACAGCGCCCACTCTAGGTGCTTCTCCTTCCTGGTTTGTTTAAAAGAGAGCGAGGCAGGGAGGGAAAGTGCTTTGTAGATTGTGAAGTTCAGACCCAGCTCACCCTATTCTAGAGCAGTCCCCGGGGCAGCGTAGTGTAAGGCCGGTATCAGAGCATGGATCCGACGGCCTGGGGTAAAGTCAAGCTCTGCCTCTTGTTGGCTGTGTGACCTTGGGCAAGTCACCTGACCTCTCTGTGCCTCGGCTGTATCACCTGCAAGATGGGGCAATAACCCTCTGCCTCCATGGGCCGTGTGTGCACTAGTGGGTGGGTGCGCTGAATGGGCTTAGAAGGGCCTGGAGCATTCTAGATGCTCAGTAAATGTTAGCTGCTATTATTATTATTGTTGCTGCTGGCTGCTCTCATGAGACGTCCAGCTTGTTCCTAGCTGCTCTGCTCTCAGCGCCCCCATGCTCATGGCCCAGAAGGGCTGTACCTTGGTGTTTCCAGCCTCTCCCCATCAAAATGTGCCCCCCAGCTCAGCCCGAGTCGGGGTGCAGAGGTGTCGCTGTCCAGTGTGCAAGCTCAGCCCACGGCCTCCCTTTATAAGTGGGGTTTCAAAGCCTTAACCCAGAAGGACTGGGTGGCTTACAGGGAGTTGTCAGCCAGCAGGGAAAGCAGGTCCAGGGCTCTGAGGGTCCCTTCTCCTGGGCCGAGCATCACTTCCTGTGCCGTGGGGACTGAGTGTCAGGGCCTCACTGTGACCCTGACCCAGCACTGTGACCATCTGCTCCAGGGAGCTGCCTGCCCGCCCTCCCCCCCACTCCATCCCCGACCCTACAAGGCACAAGGTGGCAGCTTCTGGGGGGCTCAGGCTTGGCCGGCTGGTGGAGGGGTTAGGGTCACAGGGCTGAGGCGTTGCAGAACCCCCTGGGGTTCTCGTGTCAGGAAGGCGTGGACCAGATGCTGGGGCAGGGCCATGGAGGGCGGGGCACTGTCCTCAGCAAGCTCGTGTGTCTGTGCGTGTCTGTGTGCGTGTGTGTGCGACTGGCAGGTTCCTCTTCTCTCCGTGTTTCAGGATTTCTCAAACTTTCTTTAAAGAGCGGGCATGAGTTTCACATAAAGGGGGAAAGTTAACTTTTTTTTTTTGGCCGTGCCGCGTGGCCTGTGGGATCTTAGTTCCCCGACCGGGGATCGAACCCATGTCCCCTGAAGTGGAAGCACGGAGTCTTAACCACTGGACCTCCAGGGACGTCCCAAAATTAACTTTTTTAAAAAAGAGCAGAAGAGTTGCTAATGAGGAATCTCCGTGTCTCTCTCTGTCTCTGTGTCTCTCTCTCCCACCCTCCCTGTCTCTGTCTCTCTCCCTCTCCCGCCCTCCCTGTCTCTGTCTCTCTCCCTCCCTGTCTGCCTCTATCTCCTTCTCTTCTTTGTTCTCAGAACTTGGGAGAGAGGGGACTTAGGGGCCAAGGTGGGCGTGGTGGAGGGTTTTGCCCCCAGTTGCAGAGAAAGGTCGAGGAGATTTTGTCATTCCCACCAGAGCCCGCCCCACCCCTCAACAGGACCAAGGGATGCTTCTGAAGAGGAGATGCTCCTGCCAGCTGGGAACTGCTCCGAGGCTGGAGGTACGCACCAGCTCCCTGGAAGGGGAAGGGGTGCCCGGCCGCATGGCAGCTCGGCCGGGCGTCCTGGCCGAGGTCCTGACGTCACCGGTCACTTACGTTGATTATGACAGCAAGCTTCCCGATGCCTCTGAGGATATTGTACCAGATTCCTGCAGGGAAGGGAAGCACAGGTTTAAAGACCCCCTTGCCCTGGCTCTCAGTAACTCGGGCTAGCAGGCAGCAGCCCGGCCTTCACAGGGGCCGGTCTGGTCCTTTTCTGGGGCAGGTCAGACACGTGGTAACAGGGAATTGTTTGGGGAGGACCTGGGGGAGCCTGGCTGACAAAAGAGCCCGTGGCTTTTACTGGCTCATCAGCTGTTTGTAAGCAAACTGTGTAGCTTCTCAAAGAGACGCTTAGAAACATCTGGTCCCCAGTTCTGAAAAATCTTCTGCGAAGCTGCATAAACTACTGATTGGCTTGGATGAAGCCTTTTTCTAGAGAGACAAAGATTCAATTTGGACGCAGCTCCTGCCCCAAAGAGCCCACGCAGCAGTTAACTGGAGACTGAAACCACGAAGTTTGATGTCCTATGAATTTTCCGTAGCTCTAGTGCCAGGAAAACTGAATTTAGGGACAGGCCAGATGCAGGGCGAGTGTCAAGGAGCAAAGCCAGGTCCCCCGGCTGGTGAGTCTGGGACCATGGCCTGGGTATAATGACTGGACAGCAGTGCGGTACAAACCATTTCCCGTCTGGATGCCCCCTTGTTCCCATCACCCCAAGGCACAGCACTGTACCTAATCGCAGGTGAACAGAAGGATGATTACACAGCACCTGGAGAATCACGCGCTGCTCCACTGGCCTCCCTCCCAGCAGAGACAAGAACCAGAAAGCCCAGGACGGAAGCACTTTATCCAGGGCTAGCCCCACTCCTTAGGGCCTCAATGCTGTGACTCCTGGAAGGGCGCCCAGTGCCCCTGCCCCCAACCTGACCGCGTTCCTATGAGGCTAGGCACACATCATTGAAAAGTTGGGGCTGGAATCCTGTCCCAGGCACTCTCTCTCCCTGCCCGGAGCCAGATCTGAGTGGTGACAATGGCACTTCTCAGGAAGGGCTGGAGGGGACAGTGGCTGGTGGTTGGGGGTCTCTACCCGGGGCACATAGAGCTGCTCATGGGCGTTCCTGCCTTCGCAGTGAGCGCCCATCTCGGGAGTGTATGCTTGGGGGTCTGCAGAGACAGCAGGAGTTCAGGCCCATGTAGCCCAGAAGCTGGAAACCGCAGGCTGGGACCCAGCACCCGAGGTCTGCCGTGAGGGGGCTCCCCAGCCGGCGCCGGGGACCCACTCCATGAAGCAAGCATTTACGCTGCCCGCTGCAGACCCTTCTGCGGGGCCTCGTGGGAGTAACGCTCACCTCCCTGCCCATCAGCCGTCCGTGCAGGCTATCACCGAACCCGAGATGGGAAGTTCGTCCCGGTTCTGTTGGGTCTTCCCACGAGGGCAGCGGTTTTTGATTCACTTTCGCGTTGGAGCAGTGGCAGGGCGGTCACGGGGCCTGCACTCCTCGGGGCGCTAGATCCACCACCCTTCCCGTCTCTCCCGATGGAAGCACTCGAGGTGCAAGTGAGCAAGAGGCAGCTCCTCGGGTGACGCATCCGTACAAAGTTAGCGCTGTGCACAGCCCACCCTCACAGCTGGCCGTCTCGGGGGCTGGGAGCCCTTCTGGAGACTCCGCGCTCCCGGGGAGGCTGTGAACTGCACATCCTTCATCCCTTCTGGGCCTAGCACGCAGCCCGGCACGTGGGGCTGGGTGCTGTTGGCTAAGTGTTGGCTGAGTGACTGTATGAATGTAGAAAGCCCTTCCAACTAGGCTTCACGCCCGAGCAGAGGTTACCACATCCAGGTGTGTGGGTGTTTCCTCGAGCTTGCCCGCTGCTTAAAAAATGCTGGTGGGAATGTAAATTGATACAGCCACTATGGAGAACAGTATGGAGGTTCCTTAAAAAACTAAAAATAGGGCTTCCCTGGTGGCGCAGTGGTTGAGAGTCCGCCTGCCGATGCAGGGGACACAGGTTCTTGCCCCAGTCCGGGAGGATCCCGCATGCCGCGGGGCGGCTGGGCCCGTGAGCCATGGCCGCTGAGCCTGCGCGTCCAGAGCCTGTGCTCCGCAGCGGGAGAGGCCACAACAGTGAGAGGCCCGCATACCGCAAAACAAAACAAAACAAAACAAACTAAAAATAGAACTACCGTACGACCCAGCAATCCCACTACTGGGCATATACACTGAGAAAACCATAATTCAAAAAGAGTCATGTACCAAAATGTTCATTGCAGCTCTGTTTACAATAGCCAGGACATGGAAGCAACCTAAGTGTCCATCATCAGATGAATGGATAAAGAAGATGTGGCACATATATACAATGGAATATTACTCAGCCATAAAAAGAAACAAAATTGAGATATTTGTAGTGAGGTGGATGGACCTAGAGTCTGTCATACAGAGTGAAGTAAGTCGGAAAGAGAAAAACAAAAACCGTCTGCTAACACATATATATGGAATCTACGGGAAAAAAAAGGGGTCATGAAGAACCGAGGGGTAAGACGGAATAAAGACACAGACCTACTAGAGAATGGACTTGAGGATATGGGGAGGGGGAAAGGTAAGCTGTGACAAAGCAAGAGAGTGGCATAGACATATATACACTACCAAACGTAAAATAGATAGCTAGTGGGAAGCAGCCGCATAGCACAGGGAGATCAGCTCGGTGCTTTGTGACCACCTGGAGGGGTGGGATAGGGAGGGAGACGCAAGAGGGGAGAGATATGGGAACATATGTATATGTATAGCTGACTCACTTTGTTATAAAACAGAAACTAGCACACCATTGTAAAGCAATTATACTCCAATAAAGATGTTAAGAAAAAAGATACAATGCAAATAGAAAAAAAAATGTTGATGGATGTTCACAGATCGGGGTGACGTATTTTTAAAAAGCGAAACTTGCTGCTTCTAAAGGAGCCTCAGCTCTGGGTCAGCAGTGGGCTGGCATCTCCAGGACAACAGTTGGCCGTGGCTGGCAGTGGTGCCTCCTTCAGGCCACACAATGCACTGCAGGTCTCTCTGTACCAAGGCAACTCCCTTTATCACCACCAGTCGCTTAGAGAAATATTTATCCAAACCCAGACCTGACTAAAGTGGGGAGACAAAAAACCCGGAGGGTTGGGTGTTTCAAGGGAGCTGGGAAAAAGCACGCCTGCTGCGTATGTTTCGTCCACTCCTTCTTGCGGCCCCGCCTGGCCCCGAGGGCTCTGAGCTTGAGAACTCCGAGTGGGGCGCTGGGGTGCTGGTGAGCCGGGCAAGTTGAGGTTTTCCGGCAGGGGGCTGCCTTGGCTAGCGGAGGCGGGGGCGGGGCGGGGGGCGGCTCCTGAGCACAGCAGGAAGAAAAGAGTCTGCGGCTGCCCCAGGCAGCGGCCCAACGGGCGGGGGCTGCTGAGGTGGGAGACGGATGGGCCAGCAAGCGCTTTCCACGCCCCGGGGCTGAGCCAGGCTTCCAGGTCCTGCAGTACCTTTATGTCCAGGCTGACGGTCCTCTGTGCGATCCCCACCCCAGAACCGTGGGCTCCTGTTGAAAAAGTGCAAAACCCGGACGCCGCTCCGGCCCACAGGATCAGCCTCTTTTGGAGCCTTGACCCTCCGAGTTATTCAGACACACACTCTGCACTCCAGGGTAAGAATTATTGCTCTGACGACCTCGAGGTACAAGGGGCTGATGCTGTTTGGGACAAATCTTGGCTCCTTTATGAAAATCTCGCGGGGGGAGACGCCTCATTTCCATCGGCCTTCCTCAAGGCATCACTGCTGTCCCAGGAGACGCTAAGCCCCGTTTCCAAGCCCACGTCAGGGAGGTGTTTAGACGTGCTTGTCAACTCTCAGCACCCAGGAGCTGAGCTCAGGCAGAGTTCCTCCCTCGGAAGGCTCTGAAGAATGAGCCTGAGGGCAGGAAGCACGCTGGTCTGGAGTCAAAGGTCAGGACTGCGATGCTGGAGCCGGTTCCCATGTGCGCAGCACGCGGCTGGGTCACTGCAGCCACTCGCCACGCCCCCCCCCCTCCAGGGCCAAGCAGGGCAGTTGCGGCGCCTGTGCTTTGTGGCAGAGCTTCCTCCAGACATCCCTGGCGCCGTGGGTGCAGGTCATGGGGGCCACTGGGGCCCTCTGTCCCCTCAGGGCCCTGCACGGATCACAGGAGGAATACAAAAGCCTCTTCAAGGAAAGGTTACCGTGGAGGAGGCCATAAACAAACCCAGATTATGCTCCAGCTGACCAGGCAGGAACCAGGAAGAGAGCAGCCAGTGCGTAAGGACTGGGAATAATCGAGGAGCCGCGATCAGAAACCCTGAGGATATGATCCAAGCCCTGCTCGTGGTGGGAGCGACAACGCCCACCAGGGCCGCGGAGGGCCGGTGGCAGTGTGGCACCCTGGTGCCTCCTTCCACCCAGGGGGGCTGCAGGGTCTGGGTGCTGCTACAGGACACGGCCACGGCTCTGCCAGGCACAGATGCCAAAGCAAACTCTGGCCGCCGTGCACACGCCTGGGGCCTCCGGGCGCCTGAGAATCGGGCTTTTGTAAGCAACAAGTGGCGGGGGGCGAGGCGCTTTTCTTTACCGGCCCTGCGG
>NW_006792775.1:3576785-3585918 GCF_000442215.2 Lipotes vexillifer
CTCTTTTCTTCACGGCCACTGGGCACGGGCTCAGGATTCCCAAGGACTGTCCAGGGAGCGCCTGGCGGGATGACCGTCTGCCCCATGCAGGCCTCAGGTGTGCACCTCACGGACGTGTGCCGGGAGGGGCCGAAGGCTTGAGCGCTCCGCTTCCAGCTCAGCTCCGCTAACCACGTGGCCTCAGTCTCCCCATCTGGAAAGTGGGACCGAGGATTTGCCCCAGCTTCCCCGTGAGGCTCCTGGGGGGACTGGACAGCTGAAAGCCCCAGAGAAAGTTCAATGCCAGGCACAGCTCTCTGGGGTCGTCCTCAGAGCAGGGCGGGGTACGCTTCCGAGAGCCCTGGGTCCCACGTCACCTTGATCTCGAGGGGGGATTTGCAAATACGGCCTGTGGCCCAAATCAGTGCATGGCTGGTGTTTGGATGACCCACGAGCAAAGAATAGCTCTTGCATTTTCAAGTGTGAGTGAAAAAAGCGTGAGAAACTTAGTCTTTCGGTGAGAATTCTGCACATCACCTCAGTCCACAGAGACAAAAACGTTTACTCTCCGGCCATTCATGGAAACGTGAGCTGGGCTCTGACTCAGTGCAGCAGCAAACCCACTGCTTTGGACTGCTGTCCCGCCCGGCCCTGTGGCCACGGCCCTCCTGGCTACGTAGGGGTGTGGTGTGAGGGCCGAAGGCTCGCTCCAAGGCCACAGATGAGGCAGAATCAGGGACCCTGGGGACCAGAAGGGACTTCACAGGGCCAGTGAGTTCAGGGGCCTTAAAATCTTCTAAAATCATAAACGAAGTCTAGGAGGGAGGACATCTGTTTGCTGAGCTTTGCTGATTGTCTGGGTCGTCCAGATAGGAAGGAGACTAAAGTGTCAAAACACAGGACGATGACCTCTGTACTGGAGCTGGGCTTAGACGTCCCTCCTGGTGGAACAGCGAGTGTGCCTGGACCCTCTCTAAGCCTGGGGCCGGCAGGTCACATCACGGAGCCCAGAGCACAAATGTGAACCAGGTGAAATCACCGATAGCTGAGCGTGTCTGAATTGTGAAAATGGCAATTTCATCCGGTTCAACCTGAGAGGCTGCACCGTGTAAAGCCGGACTCCAGGCTTCTCGGGGGGCGGGGGTGGATGGTGGAGAATCAGTGGGCCTGGCATCATCAGCGGGTGGGGGCCGCACCATGGGGCCCAGCATGGGCCAAGGAGCCCCTGGCTGGGGATGCAATGGCCTCAGGGGCCAGGGGCGTTTTCAACAAGGGCGACCCAACGCCAAGGGCGAGAGAAGGTTTTGGAAGGAGTGATGAAGCCCCTGCATTTTTGCAAGATTATATTTGGGCTACAAAAGCCCAACCCAGACTTCTCTGGTGGCGCAGTGGTTAAGAATCCGCCTGCCAATGCAGGGCACACGAGTTCGAGCCCTGGTCCGGGAAGATCCCTCATGCCGCGGAGCAACTAAGCCCGTGCACCACAACTATGGAGCCTGCACACCTAGAGCACGTTCTCTACAACAAGAAAAGCCACCACAATGAGAAACACGTGCACCGCAACGAAGAGTAGCCCCCGCTCGCCATAACTAGAGAAAGCCCGCGCGCAGCAACGAAGACCCAACGTAGCAAAAAATAAAAATAAATAAATAAGTAAATAAATATATATATATTTTTAAAAAAAAGCCCAACCCAAATATCTATCTCGCTGGTGTGCAAACCTTATTTTGGTAAAATGACAGATAACACCCCTAACACACAATTCAATCTTGTTTGTTCTAAGAACCAGCACAGAACTAGCACAGGTGCTGTTGTGACTAAAATTCTGTTCAACAGGAGATAAAACGAATATATTTTGTAATTTTCCATCTCATTTCAAGATAAAATCCCAATAAAGACTTTTTTGTTTTCACCCTGAAAATTGGGTCCCGGATTAAGTTGATTCCCTTTAAGATATGATGAGCATCGTCCTTGCTGGTGAGGGCCAGCTCTGGCCAAGGCGTGCATGGGGCTCTGAGCCCTGCCTGCTAGATCCCCCCACTCCTGGACAGATGGGCACCCACATCTACTTAAATGCCTCTGGTGACGGGGAGCTCACCACTCCACAAGGATGTCGGTTCCACTTTCGACACCTTTGACTATTCGAAAGTTAGTCCTTATGCTGATGTTAAATGTCCCCCAACCCCAAGCCCCTCTTCCACATGGATGAGGAGCCCCTTAGTGACTCGGGGTTAAGAAGCCCAGGCTGCTCTTGGCCCTGACCCGACAGGCAGGTGACACGATGCTCTTCCTTCATTGCTGGGAGGGGGCTCCCACCTTCCTTTACTCTTCTGTGAATGTTAAATGACTAAATGATACACTCTGTAGGAAGGCACTGCTGAGCAGCTACTATTAGCTGGTCTGGCTCTGTGCTCTGGGGCCACGCAGACAGCCAGGGAGGGGCAGGGATGCTGAGGGCCATCAGAGGGAATGTAGCTTGTGGGCCTCCTGGAGCAGCACACCGGGAAGATACTCAGATATCCGAGACACGAGCTCTTTCCCAAGTGTTCTCCGCGGCCCACACATCTCCGGAGTTGGCAGTTCGGGGTGGGGTGGAGAGGGGCCTGGAGGTCCTGCATCCTCACCCCCCGCCCCATCTCTGAACCTGTCCCCAGGGCAGGCGCGGTGAGGATCCCGGGACCCCACTTTGCCAGCTCTGCCTCTGGCTTCCGGGGAGCAGCATCCTTTCCCCAAGCCCAGTATGTCCTCCAACCCCAGTGCCCAGGGCACTCACCGATGTCCTTGGCTCTGACGGCCACCGGTCTTCGGAGCTCGGTGATGAACTTCTTGGCGTCCAGGCGTATCTCAATGATGTTGTTCAGCAGCGCAAAGAGCGGGGCCAGCGGGAAGGACGCAACGAACAGGGTGACAAAGCCGAACTGGATGACTGCAGAGAGGAGGGGGCGGCGGTCAGCATGCACTGTCCCTGTCCCGGGATGGCAGGACCCCCGCCCCACGCCCCCCCGGGTCGGACGGGGCCCTGCCTCCCGTGTGTAAGAGGGGATCTCGGACATGCCCAGGCCGGGAGGGAGCTGTGGGCAAGGTTCCAAGTTTTGCTCTGGACTTGAGTCTTGTCTCTCGAATAAAGGCCGTGTACTCACTTATCATATGTCTGATCTTAAAAAATCACCAGTTAACGGGAAAAAGGTGCCCGTGAGCACAAAGGCCCAGCCTCAGTCACCCTGTGTGCGGGCCGGGACGGTGCCTAGTGCTTCCTAGGACCTGGCGGGCCCGCGAGCATCACTGCGTCTCCAACAGCCTCCAGCGCCCCCCTCCGTCGGGCCCCGGGGAGCTGGTCGGGGACCGCCGCCCACTGTCTGGACAATCTCGCCCCTCTGCCTCCCTCCCTCACTGTCCCTCCTTCTGCTCATCATGGGCCGGCGGGGCAGGTCAGGGAGAGGGTGCTGAATGGAAGTGAGTGGAGGAAGCTGGCTCAGGAACAGCACAGCCGGACCTCGCCCGAGGGCGCTCGGTGCCAGGCGGGAAACAGGGAAGCCAGCGGAACGTGGCCCCGGGTCCAGCGGGCTGAGCGTGACCATTGTTAGCGCGGCGGGGTGCGTGGAGGCTCTGTGTGACCCCTCGTCCCAGAGCCACGTCCCTGGCCCCTCACGTGCCCCACGGGGGCTCCACGGGATGCTTCTGTGGATGTTGGCCTCGCCTGAAGGCTCTGGAGATGATGGACGGGATGGAGGCCACTGGATAAGCTCAGCGTCGGGGCCAGGGGGCTGCTGAGCCCCGAGGCTGCGGGTTCCCCGACTCCCGAGTGACACTGCCTCCCCTTGCGGGGACAGCAGGGGGGAGGGCAGCAGGAGGTGCGGGTGGGTCATGCCCACTGGGCCTTTTCTTCCACCTACCCCATCCCAGCCCGAGTTGGCCTGGAGGAGACTGCCCGGCACAGGGTGGCTGCTCCTTGGGTGGGCAGGAGGGGCCTGCCCCAGGAATTTCATTTCACTAAACCCCAGAGGACCCAGGACTCTCCAGCCACCATAAAAATTAAAATCTGGGGACTTCCCTGGTGGCACAGTGGTTAAGAATCCGCCTGCCAATGCAGGGGACATGGGTTTGAGCCCTGGTCCGGGAAGATCCCACATGCTGCGGAGCAGCTAAGCCCGGGCACCACAACTACTAAGCCCCCGCGCTGCAACTACTGAAGCCCGCACGTCTAGAGCCGGTATTCCACAACAAGAGGAGCCCCCGCTCGCCGCAACTAGAGAAAGCCTGCGCGCAGCAACGAAGACCCAATGCAGCCAAAAAATAATAATAATAGTAAAATTAAAAAAAAATTAAAATCTGGGGAAACGACCGACTGCAGTCTCTCAGCGGCTCGCAGGCTGCTGTTCTCGGTGTCCATCCGCCCACGGGGTCAGGCAGTGGAGACCCTCCTCCCAGGCCCCACGATGAGCATAAACAGCCGGGCAGAGGGCAGGCCTGGGGAGGCGGCACCCACAGGGCAGGGAGCTGCCCGTCTGCCTCCGCTTCAGCCTGGATTTGATTCCGGGACAAAACAGAGGATGTCACCCAGACACCACACCATCTCCTTGTCTTAAGTCTCAGAGTGTTACAGCACTGGCGTCCGGGAAGCTGGGAGTGACTTACTGGGACCAACTCTGCCAACAGGGAGGGAAGCGCCCGCGGTACAATTAAACAGAACCGCTCCTGAAACCCAAGGCCACCCCACCCCTGACCAGCCCACCCTGCAGACCAGTCCCTGGTTGGTTTGCCCAGGTGCCTGTTAAAACGCAGAGTCCTGGGTCGCACTCCACGCAGACCAGGATTGGGCCCGGGAACCAGCATTAAAATTTTTTTTTTGGCTGCGCTGCGAGGCTTGAGGGATCTTAGTTCCCCGGCCAGGGATCAAACCCGGGGCCCCGGCTGTGGAAGCCCAGAGTCTTAACCACTGGACCGCCAGGGAAGTCCCCCAGCATTTAAGATAAGCTGTCCATGGTGGTTAGAGGGCACGACACTGTGGGACCCCTCCGCGTTGAGTCTCAGCCTTCACTCATCCATTCATTCAGGGAGCACGTATTCAGCACGCACTGTGTGGCTGGACCTGTTCTAGGGGCAGGGGGTACAGCAGTAAAGAAGAAAAAAGACCTGCTTTCATGGAGCTTTCATTCTACCGGAGAGGCAGATGGCGGAGGAATGAGAAAGGGTTGGGGACTAAAGGTATCAGCTGTGGTGAGAACCAGAAAGCAGCGGGAGGGGCTGCCCCTTTTAAACGCTGAGGTTGGGAAGACCCCTCTGGTGGGGGACATTCTGAGCAGAGCCCTGGAGGAAGGGAGAGAGGGAGTGACGCTCATACCAGGGGAAAGCGTTCCGGGCAGGGCACAGCCAGTGCAAAGGCGCCTTGGCAGGAGTGACCTCTATGAGTTTGGGTAACAGCAAGGAGGCCAGCATGGCCCAAGTGGAGGGAGAGGTCGGAGGTGGGGTCAGGGAGGCTCCAGGTGGCTGCCGCGCCGGCCACACCTGGCCCGTCCTCTCTCTCTGTCTCTCTGTCTCTCTGTCTCTCTGTCTCTGTCTCTGTCTCTCTCTCTCTCTCTCTCTCTCTCTCTCTCTCTCTCTCTCTCTCTCTCGCCCCGCTCCTGGAAGTCACGTGCCGCCTCTGGGCATCCTCCCGTCAGGCGGCACAGCTGCAGGTGACACGGCTGAGTCCTGGGCGTGTCCCGCTCCGTGCAGGGACCGCGGCGAGCCCCAGGCGGCCACAGCTGGCCGTTTTCCGTCCTGCCCCGTCTCCCAGGACAGGATTCTCACGCCACTCACTCATCTCCATGTACTCCGGGGCGAGGCCCGCGAAGGGCTCCAGTGTGTAATCCACCTCGTAGCGCTGTCTCTCCTTGGCGAGCTCGTCGTGGTCACAGGGGCTCTGGCGCCTCAGCCTCACGTAACGGACCAGCTTTTTCATTTTCCTGAAAGACACGCGGCGCCGCCTCGGTTAGGTTTCCAGGAAGGTGGGCTTTTTGGGGGTCCGGCACCTCCAAGGTGCTTTTCCAATTCTCTGAGCCATCGAGCGTTCTAAACCCTGAACCAACATCTTGGCGATGACCCCTCTGTTGATGATTTCCTTTGCCGTTTTCCCCAGGGGCAGGGGGCAAGCATCACTGCTCTGCTTGTGACACGAGGAAACGGAGGCCAGGGAGGGCCCCTCAGGTGTCAGGGGTCTGGCCGGGCCCAAGCAGACCTGGCTGCCTTGGACCATGGAGGCTGGCACGTGGGTTTGGGGCCACCTACGGGTACCCTGCATCCTCAGCCAGTTGGGAGCAGGGGTCATCCTGGCCTCGTCCACTAGTGGTGGCTACTGCCCATCTTGCTCCTGTGTCCTCACCACCTCCCTGTTCCCGGTGCCCCCACCCTGGTCCAGGCCCCGCATCACCTGTCACCCAGACTACTGCAAGGGTCTCCCGAGCACCCCAAGGCCTGATCTCCCCCTTGTTCCGCTGTGACCTGAAGCTGATGCTACTCACGGGATGCCGATCTCAAACAGGTTGTTCTGGATCAGCTGCTTCCCCAGCATAATGATGCTCAGCTGGATGCACAGCTCCATCAGGCAGCCCCCCGGGGCGCACTGCGGCACAGAGAACGGGTGTCAGCCCCCGCCCCCGCCCTGCCTATCGGGAGAGATGACCCCAGCTCCCAGCGAGGGGAGGTCGGCCCTCGTGCTGAGGGTTGAATCGTGTCCTCCACGTCGAACCCCCGGAACCTTGGAATGGAACCTTATTCGGAAATAAGGTCTTCGCAGATGTGACTGAGTTAAGATGAGGGCGCGCTGGCATAGGGTGGAGCACACTGCCAGGGAGTAGGCAGCGGCGGGGCTGGGTCTCAGGGCTGCTCCTGCCCCAGGGCCACGCAGGCTTGGGCCGTGCAGCTGGGCAGCCGTGGGGTGAGGGAGCCGGCCACCCCTCGGAGGCCTAATGCCCTGTCCTTCGTGGGCTTGTACTGGGGGCCGGGCAGGCCGTCAGAAGCTTAACTTGTCCAAGTGAAGGGAACTCAAGGGACACTGGGTGACACGCTGGGGCACAGCTCACTCCTCTCTGAGTCCTGAGCAAAACTTTATATACCGTTACCAAAGAATTTATCTGGGACAGCCATCAATCTCATTAAAAAAAACCCAAAAACGTCCCCCGCTTTATGCTACTCCACAAAGGCATTTCCCCAACTTCTCCAACCATTAAATAGCTTAACGGGGTGTCATCTATGTAAATGATGTGTTATATAGCGGGGGAGCACGTCGTGGGCTTCTTGCAAACATCCCTCACTGCGGATGAGGCCTATGTCTTGGGATGTTCGGGGGCCGGCATTTAGGTGGTTGAACTTCTAGACTGTGCCCCAGGCAGCCAGATCACCCTGTACCTGATGCCCACCCCAATCCTCCCTACCCTGTTTCACAGAATCTTTATCAAGAAGACGCTGATAAAAAAAAAGAGCCTTCTTTTCTGATATGCTGAATTATTCTGGAAGTTGGAAATTTGGACTGGTTTCCCTGAGACCTGAAGCCTGGCTTGGTCTGACGGAGCTGACAGAGCAAGTCTGGGGGTCAGGACTCAGTGGCAGAAGGCAGCTGGACGACTCACCAGACCTGGAGTGGCCGGAATCGCTGAGCAGAAGCCAAAGGTCACCAGCATTGTGCTTGGCGGGGAGAGAGGTGGGCATTTCAATGTTAAAGTAAAAGAAGTGGAGCTGAGCCCTGTTTTTCCCTCACTAATTCATCTTAACCAAAGAGAAAAACATTCAAGGTCTTACAGAAAAAGAAAAAAAAAAAAAAAGCGGGTGTAACATTTTGGCTTCCATGACCCTGAAGAGACGTTCTCCTTTTAGGGTAGTCCTATATGGACAGGCCAAAGAAGGTGGAAGCCCCATCCCTGCAGCTGGAGAACAGAGCAGGGGTCTCTCAGGGCAGGGAACCGTCAGGTTTGCTGTGCGGACAGAACCAAGAAAGCGGAGCAGCGCGTACGATCTCGTTACCTCTTCCATCCGGAAAGAACGGAAAAGGTACACGTAGTCACCTGGGCGTCCGACAAACCTGCAACAATTGGGGGTCATTTAGAGAGGGGAGAGCGGGCTCGGGGAGACCCCCAGGTGGGGACTGGGCCGTGTCCCCAGGTCAGAGCCTCCGCTGTGTCACAGGCTTTTCCCTCCGCCCAGGTCACCGACTAAGAATCAGCCACAGGGGTTTTCTGTCGGCCGAACGTTCGTGTGATTCCCAAACCAGCAGGTGGGTAAGAAAACACAGCTTCTACGGGAAACCAAGAGGCTGAAGGGCAGATAGAGGGGGGGCGCCCAGGAGGGTAAGAAGGTACAGCAGACTAAGGGCAGGGGGCCCCCCCGCCGTGGCAGGGTCACGGAACCAGGCCGGGGACTGCGGACCGGCTGGGGGGCGGGGGGTAACCAGGCCGGGGACTGCGGACCGGCTGGGGTGCGGGTGGTCCCTGAGGCCGCCTCTCAGCCTCCTGTGGGATGTGGGAGTAGGGGGCCTCTGAGAGCCTGCTCCGACGTGGGTGCTCTCAGCGGGGCCTGGGCACCTCGGGCCAGCTCCAGGACCCCGGGGCGGAGTGGTACCTATAAATCACATCATGCCGAGGAAGGTGACTTCGGGAGGGGTTCTGGGATCAGCCCTGCCAGCCCCTAGGCGGAGGGGTGGTGGGGAGTCTTGGTGGGTGGGCCACAGGCCCCGATAAACCCAGGACGGCTCCAGAGGGTCAGGGCATGGGGTTCAGCCCCCCCCAGCAGCCTGGAACACCAGCGGCTGCCCCTCCCACAACTTCTCCTGCAGCCCTCATCCCCCACACTGTGGGAACCCCTGGAGCTTGCTGCCTGGGGTCCCTGCTTCCCGGGGTCCTTATTCCCCGGGCTCCCCGACGTCTAGGGTCCCTGCTTTCCAGGGGACCCTGCTCCCTGGGGGCCCAGCAGGAGCCAGGCCTCTCCCCAAACTCGGTGCGGCAGTGGGAGCCACACTGACTGCTCTGCCCTGGGCCCAGGTGCCTCCCACCTGAAGAGAGATGAGGGAGGGGAGCCTTCTGCTGGACTGCGGAAAAGCAGTGCGCTTCAGTCGCTGACAAAGCCCCTACCGGCCCTTGAAGAACGCCACGTAGAAGATGGGGGTGTAGGAATTCACGAACTT
>NW_006792775.1:3586232-3595753 GCF_000442215.2 Lipotes vexillifer
GGAAAGCCTTGAAGATCAGCCGCTCCTCAAAGCTCTTCTCTGTCTTCGGAACCTCTAGAAGGAGCGAGACACACGCCGCTGAGCCACTGCCCCGGGCCAGGCTGACCACCTCCCTCAGCTGTCACAGCAGTGAGGCTCAGAGAGGGTGAGTGAGCAGCCCAAGGGCCCACAGCTGGAGGGAGGCGCCCTGGGGCCGCCTGGCTCCAGGCCTTGGCCGGGGTGCTCACCGATCTTGGTGAGCCACCTGGCTATGCAGCCGTACACCTCGTCCAGGAGGATGATGACCACCAGGTTGATGATGACCGCCGTGGCCGTGACAGTGACCCGGATGTTGGACCGCACGGAGGGGGAGGAGTTCATGGCTAAGGCGGCGGCCGTAGAGATTCTGTAGATGATGACGCCGAGGACGATGGCGAAGGTCACTGCGATCTGCGGAGGGAGGAGGGGATGCTCTTGGCTGGGTCCCCCTGGGCCCATCGGACAACCTCCCCCGGCTCCCTGGGCCCAGCTGTCCCCCCACCCAGGAGCACTTCCGCTGCAAAACAAAGGTGGGGGTTTCTTGTCACCCACCAAATGCCATGGGCTTTATGGGTGCTCACTTCACAGATGAATGAGTGGCTAGGTTCTGTTCTATAGAAGAGAAGACTGATGTTCAGAGAGGTTGGGCCACCAGGCCAGGTCACCCAGCACGTGAACTGGGATTTTCCAGGTGTGCCTACCAGGCTTGGAGGGCAACGTTCTGCTGCTCGCTATGGGGCATCGTGACGTCTTGCCCACTATCCCCGACAGGACTTAGGGCTGCTGCAAGCCCAGAAGCTGCCTGGCTTGTGCGACGGCAGGCTGACTACAGGTGGGGGCTTCCCCCCAGCCTGGATGACCCTGAGTGGAAGCAGTGATGTTCTCGATGCTATTGCAGGAGGTGGGTGGGGCGTGGGATGGTCTGGTCCCACAGGCAACGCTGCAGGCCTGGCTGGGACAGACCGGATGGGGTCCCTTCTCCCAACCTCGCCGGGAGCCACCCACACCCTTCGGCTTGTCCCTGGGAACGAGACCCTCATCTTGCCCAAACCACTGTGGGACCAGAACATTCCCTAAAACTTGGACTGGCGGTCGCTTGAGAGGCCGGGCTAGGCTAGGATGACAAGTCTGTTCTGTGTGGAGCCGTGTGTCTGCCTGGGCTCGTCTTCCTTACCCTCCAAGGCCCTGACTCGCCCTGGAAGACCTTGTCCTCACTCTGTCCTGTCCTAAGAGCGAGGATGCCTGCAAATCCCAGTCCCGAGGGGACACTGAATGGAGGGCACCCGAGCCCGACTACACTGCACCCTCTGTGTGTCCAGGGTCCCGGGCATGTCACTCCCATTGAGGCTGTGCAGGGCAGCCCACCCTGCCAGAACGGCCCCTCGAGGCTCCCAGGACAGCCCCAGAGGGGCACTGAGCCCTGCTGTGTGCCTCTGATTGCAGCTTGGAAGGGCTGTGGCCGCTTCTCCCCGGGGGGAGGCCACAGCGACGGGCATCTCCCAGGAAGCTCTTATTGTACATTTTGGGCCAGTAACTCTGTAGCTGTCCATATCTGCGGGAGACTGAACGGTGACCACACCCCCCCCGGGGAACGTCCTGATGAAGGGCGGGGGGCCCTGTGGTGAGGTGTGGGTACCTCTCCCCACCAGCTCCCAGCTCCCGGAATGCGGGCTATCCTGGGAAAATCCCTCGCTCCTGCCAAGAAGCCCCTCCCAGGGGAAGGCACCGCCCTGGGCTCTGGGACGTCCCTCCTGCCTGTGTGTGGAGGTGCAGACGGGGCGCCAGGCCTACAGGGTGACTCAGCAAGGTGTCATAGGGGTGCACCAGCCTTTCCCCATCAGAGGGCCGGTACACCCCCATGACAAGCCCTATAGCTGTGTCCCCTCCTGGGTGCAATGCCCCCTCTGGAAGGAAAGGGCTGTGAGGGCCAGGGTTTGGCCATTGTGCTCATACCAGCATCTCCAGGGTCGGGAGCATGGGGGCACCTTGTAGGTGCTCGACTGCTATTTGTTCAGAGAATGAAGCTCCCCTAGTGCAGGACAAAACTGATTCATCTGTGATGGGGTCCCCAGTACCTCAAGGGCCAGCTAGCTCCCTACCCACTGTCCCACCTTCGCGGCAGTGACAATGTGCCCATTTCCCCGCCTCTCTGCAGACAGGGGTGGCCAGATGCAAGCAGAGGTGTGGGCAGCCCGTCTGGGAAAGCACATTCAAAGAGGGGCTGCCTCTGCTGGCCTCTGTCTCCTTCCCCTTCCTCCTGCCTGGAAAGTGGAGGTGATATTGGAGGTGGGGCAGCCATGTTGTGACCAAGCGGGACACAGGCACAGGACAGGTGCGCAGAAGGCCAGAGAAACCTGACGGAGGTGCCAGACCAGCCCTCCACTGCCCACCATCTTGATCCTTATTATGAGAGAAACTCAAAACCCCCTGAAGACTGTTCAAGGAAGTGACCCGTAACACGAGGGCTCTTGTCCGAACTTGCCGTGGCGCAGAAGGGCCCACAGCCTCCCACCTCCTGTCACCCCCTCGCTGGACCTTCTGTGCTGACATTGCTTCTTCTCTGCCAGGAGGGGCTGAACCTTGGTGCCTGAGTCCCCCGTTTCCCGCACCCCGTCCCCCGTCGGGTGAGCCCCGGGGATGCTCCAGGCAGAGACCATGTCATCCTACATTACCCCGCCAGCACTCCTGTGCCATTTGGGGGGTGCGCTCCAGGACCCTCAAAACACGGCTGGGCCCACTGCCACCCAGTCATCCTGACAGCCCAACGGCCCTCCCCCCCACCCCTCAGTGGCTCCCAATCCGTGGTTTTGGGGGTCCCCACCACACATTTCTTTTCATCAGAGAGGTCCTTCTTGCCGTGTGAGAGAGCGTTAGGGGAAACGGAGTCCTCCCTCTGCTTCCAACTATTCAGGTTAGGGGGCCTCAGATGCCACCCCCAGTGGAAAACCAAGGCAAGCCCACCTGTGTGTCTCCAAGTTCATACGGAAGGGCCGGGGGTGTCTCAGGGCAGACTGCCTGCCTGGCCTCTGGCCTGGGGAGGGGGTGAGACCTCTGGCCTCCGTTTCCTCATCAGCAGGAGGGGGACAGGCAGGTGTGAGGCCCTCAGGCCACTGGGCACAGCCCAGCCCTTGATCCACAGCGGCCATGCGGATGACCTGGATAGCAAGGTCATCGCTACAGTGACCACAGGTGGCCCTGACCCATTGTGGGGGGAATGAAAGCACGGCTAGCATGGGCCTGAGGCCTTCCAGGGATGCAGCCCAATTAACTGGGGATTAAAATCCCCTAATAGGGCCGGCCACGGTGTTGGCGATTTATTCCAATCAGCAGCGTCCGGATGAACCTGGCGTCACCGGCCCTCCGTCACCTGAGTGGCATCGTCCTGGGTTTTGTTCTGTGTGTTCTTCACTTACTGGTTTTCTTTAAAAACCCTCCGTTTTGTCTTAAATAATACCTGTGAACTCCTGGGTTTGAATGACTAGTTACTTATATGTGTCACTCTCAGAACGAAAGATGTGTGTCAGGGACCAAAGGAAACCACCGCACGGGCCCCAGGGCTTGGGAAGCCCCCTGGGGGGTCACTGCAGAACCCTGGCCCCTCCCCAGTTTAGGGGCCTGGTGGAATCCCCCCACCACCCTGCCTAGCCTGGGATGAACACAACTGCCACAAGGATGGCTGGCCCCATCCAGGTGAGCACCGCACACCTTGGTACACCTCCCTCCTTTACGTCCCAGAGCTCACCATGAAGATGATGGAGACCAAATTGGTGAAGTAAGCTGGGAACCGGTCTTTCCAGGTCAGCTTCACCTTGTCTGTCTGCAACACGAACAGGGCTGCGTCAGTGGTGGGGACCATCCCAGCGGAAAGATGCGTGTGTGCACGTATGTATGGGCGTGAACAACTTGGACAACAGAAACACGGTTAAAAAAAAATGATGATGAGCGAATGTAAACATCTGGCACCCGGGGCCTTATTCCCGATGAAATGATGCTACGAAATGACAGAGATAATAGTTGTCTAAAAAAGTGAGTCCTCTGTGTACGGGGCGTGATGGTGCCAGAGGCTTTTCTAAATTAGATGATCAGACCCCCATCTGGGAGAAGCCTGGACTCCTTTTCGTGGCTGAAGGTCTCATTTCCAAGGCCAGAAGATCTAAGCTGTTTTCCTTTGCCACCCAGATCACATAATAGTAATTTTCCTTTGCAGAGCAAGTTGAAACAAGCCACCAACACTCTAAGTTCCAACGCTGCCCGCCACGTAGCAACGGCGGAGAGCGGGGACACGTGGTCCGAAGGCTCTGGCACAGGGACAGCAGGGTCTGGAGGGACCTGAAGTGGACGCTTGTTGCTAACCTGGGATGTTTCAAGAATGAGGTGGATTTTTAACAGGAAAAATGCATGGACGAGGTCAAAGAATGCTGGCAGGCATGACACCCGAGGCCACGCATTCCAGGGCAGGTGGCATGCATGTTAATGAGACCAGGGACCGCTGGCAGGCAGCTGTGACAGGCACGTTTCACAAGCTCCGGAGACAGCCGAGCTCCCCCCACGAACCCACCATAGCCATGCAGAGACATCTCAACACACGTCACAGCCCGTGGACGCCGAAAGAAGGCAAAGGAACGTGCGTGTGAATGTTAAAAGGATAATACAGCCGTCCGAGTCGGTTGAGGAAAACACAGTGGACTTTGGTCATCTGCAAACACTCAAGCCTCGCGATGGCCCCACGTGACATGTACCAGTTTCACCCCCGCCATGGCTGTCTTAACCCTCTGCCTCCATTTGTTTGCTGGCTCCTCCGGAAGGTGCCGGCGCTTCTGGGGCGGGTGGAGGAAACAAGAGAGCACCGTGGGGTGAGACTGCCACCCAGGCCCCCATTGGCCCCCTGGGCAGCCAGCGCATCCCTGGCTGTGCTGGCTGCTGGGGCTGATTCAGGCTCTGGGCATCTTAAACCCATCAGAGATGGCAGAGACCCACATTCTAAAAGGTAATGGAAAGGTAAACTCCAGCCTGGAAGCTCGGTGGGGGCTCCACGGGGCCCCTCTCACCAGACGGTGGCCGTAATTCAGACGGGGCCTCTTATGCAAAGGCGAGGATGACCCGGAGCATTTTACGCCAACGTGAAGGAAGCCACACTCAGAATCCTAACACGTCAATGAAGGGGTGGATCTTTCCTTTCCTAAACAAATTTGGTGCCATAGCTGGGGGAAAAATTAAAACCACAAAGTTGGGAGCCAGGGAAACGGAGGAGAAAATCAAGGGAGGGTGTGGCCCCACGGAGGCACTCAGGGCCTGGCGTCACCATCAGAGGCTGGCAGAAATGAACCCCGACCTTTGTCGCTCTTGTGATCAAAGAGCTCAGGTCAAAGCCAAGAAGCAGAGTGACCGGGAATCTGGCATGGCTGCCCAGGCCCGGCAACTGGGCTTGGTCGAGCCCCTGACTTAAGTGGATGTGACGTGGGCCACTGAGCCCTTTTTTCCTTAGGAGGGAATGAAATCCCATCCACGTTCACGCTACGAGGGGCCACCGTAAAGCCGTGGGGTGGACTGTGGGGGGGTGAGGATGCTGCACTGCACGCGGGTCGTGGTGGCTCACCATGGGGGCCTGGGGGCTTCAGAGCAGCGGCGACCATGCCTCTCCCTTTAGGAGAGGGGACGCAGCCCATGGGGGGCTGTTGGAGCCCTTGGTTCAAGGCCACAGGGCGGCTGCTCTGAAGGCAACGTGCACGGGACATGCGTTCTGATGTGTTAAGTTAAAAGGACAGTCTCCTCATTTGGGGTGAGGACTCACGCTTTTGTGCTTAGTTTCTCTGCACCCTCGGTCCCTCTCAGACTCTGAGTTCAGGGAAGTGCACCCGCTTTCTGGCTGCAGGAGGACTGAGCTGGGCTTTTTGCTCTGTTACGGGAACTGGGGCCCGAGAGGGGGTTTTGCTGCACCCACTTTGCCCCCCCAGAGGGGACTTTTGATAATTGGGACCCCCAGCTACTCTGTACCAGCAAACTCTGTCCATGGGACACAATGACAAGAAAAGATCGATGCAGGGGTTTGCTCTGGTCACTCCCAGAGGCCGAGGGTGCAGATGTGACGCAGAACACCGGGATCCGGGAAGAGTGTCCTGCAATTGTTCCCCATCCCTTCAAGACCTGACTTTCCAGCCTCAGTGAGAGGTGGACAAGGGCCCGGGGGCTCTGTGCTTGTCCCATGTCATATAAAAAAACTCCGTTAAAAAAATAACCAAGCACCCCCAGAGGTCTGTGAGAATCCAGGCTGCAAACATGACTGCCAATTTGAATGAGAGGTTTTGGGGAAAAAGAAAGGCATTTGTTATAAAAAAAAAACGGTGATGGCTTCAGGAACACTTCTCTCTCTCATTCTCACGGTCTGTGAGTGAGACAAGGAACTGGCTAGCTGCTCAGGGACCCTGTTGGGGCAATCCCTTCCAACCATCATTCAGTGTAGAACTGGAGGGCTGGACATAATGACCACCCAGAGACCCAGAGCAAAAAAGCTGCAAAGCTACTCGGTTCTTGATGTTGAAATGTTGGCTGAAGTTTGAGATCACCGTCAGGATAGATCAAAAAGGTAGATCTCTACTCTGGCAGGTTTGACGAATCGGCCCCTTGCTTGTTTTATAAATAAAGTTTTTATTGGAACACAGCCAGACCCATTTGTTTACCTGTTGTCTATGGCTGTTTTTATCCTACAATGGCAGAGTTGAGTTGCTATGACAGAGGCCTGCAGGGTCTAAAATATTTACTATCTGGCCCTGTCTGGGGGCCGGCCCGCAACTACACAGTGTTTGCCGATCCTGGTCTGAAATGTTGATGCATGTAGAATGTTCTACTGCTGGGAAAAGCCAACTGGCAGCGGCCACCGTACCTCTTTGCTTTTGGATTCTTTCCTGAGAGACTTCTCCAAAACTCTGGCCTCATATTCGGCTCTGGGATGGTCCTGCGAAAGAAACCAAGTCAGCGGGGAGCCATTGTTAATTTTGTGAGTTTGAGACCCTCAACAGGAGCACGCATGGCAAAATCAGCCCAGACATTCCCTTGGACACCCTTTGGGGCCAGTTCCTAGCTGGCTGTTTGTACCATTTCCAATTTAGAACTCATTGTATGCAGTTCATCCAGGATTCTCCACCTTGTGGGGAACCCTAGCCCACTGGGAAGGCCACAGAATTGGGCTCTGTGTCCTGCAGGCAGGTCAGTCTGCACCAGGCTGCAGCCCATCCTGCAGGCCACTCACTCTGAACACCCAGCCATGAACTGGCCCCTGAAAATATCCTATCTGGAGCCGTGGGGGTCAGAAGAGATGGCAGTAAGTGTCAGCAAGCGGGGGCAGATCAGAGGCACCAGACCTCGGGGGGAGCCCAGAGCAGATCAGCGAAGGGCACTGGAACAGAAGAACAGGGGTTAAGAGAGACCCAGAGGTGGGGGAGGAAACGGAGACCCCTGCCCGCCATGGAAGAGCTGCAGGGAACCGCTCAGCAGAAACAGACGGATCAGGCGTGCGAGAAGGTCCCTCTCCCAGGGAGACAGGCTACCGGAAGACAGAGGAGTGACAAAAAATTCCAAACCTTGACAGCCTCCTTCCGGGAACCAGAAACGTAAAACAAAAACAAAAAGATTTCATTACTTGTGTTGTTTTTTTAAGAAACAGGCTACGTCTGCTAAAGATGATATACTTAGGAACCTGGATGAAGGTAACTGGACGTGGGCGCATAAGGAGGGGGCTCACTAAAGGCTGAGGCTACTTTAGGGTGACCGTGTGTGTTGTTGCTTCTGCAGGTCATATGGTCTAGGTAATTCCCGAGGGAGTGCTGGGCTAAACTGTCTTAGGCTCAGGGAAGGAACACACAGGCCAGATGACTGGGTACAGGCTTCCTTCTGCTCTGAGAGCAGACACCTGGGGTCATGTCGTGGAGAGGCTGCCCCCTCCTCTTGGGTTATTAACCCCAGAAGAGGCCCTGGCCAGCCGTGGATGGCTCGCTTTCGGGGACTCATTCAGGGTCCTTGGGGACCCGTGCCCAGTGGCTCTGATCGCCACCCCACCATCTAGGGTCTGAGCCCTCAGGTTGAAGAGTTCACGGGACGGGTCCCCAAGGGATCGAAATGCCCCAACCCCGGGGACATCATGAAAAGGGATGTTCTAAATCTACTTGCAAAATAACGAGACAACACTGCTTTTTGTTCTATTTGAATCTTTAGAACACGCTCTGGCAGACAGGTGACCTGGGGCCTGTCATGGGGGATGGAGTTCCACGCCTATCTCTGCCCCTAAGGAGCCACGTGCCTCTCCTTGCATTAGCCTCGGTCCCGCCATTTGTGAAACAGGGCGATGAGACCCACTGGGGAAGAGGTTGAACCCGGAGGTGGGAGATGGGTTAAGGGACACCCGCTGGTGCCAGGCCCTGCTTGAAGTGCGTTATATCTGCTGACCCAGGGAGACCCCCTCAAACCCTACTCCTCCATCCCTGTTTGAGAGGTTAGGACACCGAGGCACAGAAAGGTTAAGCAACTTGCCCCAGGTCACACAGCGAGGGTGGTGCAAGGACAGCCTGGTCCCAGAGGCCGTCTCATCTCCACTAAGCTGGTGCCTCTTCCAGCAAACTAGCACCCTTGTCTGTTGACAATACTTTCAGCACAGAGCCTGCACAGGGGATTCTCAGCTACACATTTGGCTGAAAAGTGACCCAGCCTTCGAGGGAGTGCGTGTGTGGGGAAATATAATAATAGGGATGTTTAAAAAGATGATGGAAGAGATTTTCACATTACAGTGAAAATGGATGAGCAGTTTCTCTTTAAAAAAACTGAGCAAAAGATTTCATAACATGAAGCTGTGGTCATTGTGACCACACCTAATGGCTCTGCTGTTTGGGAGACCTTGTTCCTTTTTATTCCCACTCATATCATGGGGAGTCTGGCTGGAGCTGGCAATTCGGGATGGGGCAGTGGCAAAGCTTCTCCTGAGCAACCCCGGGGAGGGGTGTCCACCCGCCATCGCAGTGGCCATTCGATCCCGAATGCCCCTCTCTTTGGTGCACGCAGATGCCCAGTACGTGGCTTCCCTCTATTAGGGAAGGATCTGCCCCACTTCTCAGCCACGTCCGACTGCAGGCCAAGAGCTGGCTCTGAGGATCGTGGGTTTGACACCCGGGGCAAAGCCTCACGACTGCCTTTGGGGACTCAGCCTCATGGGTGGCGGTGATCGCCTCCCCAGACCCGCGGTGCTGCCCCCAGACAGGATGAGGTCAGCATGGTGAGCCTTGGCCTGAGTCCCCAGCCACGCTGCTGGGTGGTGCGTCCATGTGAGCATGGAGATCAAAAACACTAGAACAGACATCATACGGTTGCCCCGGCAACTGCGGGGGATTCAAACATCAGGGATGGGAACTGAGAGGCAGGCAGGGAGCAGCCTCGCCTGGGCTTTAGGACCAGGGCTTCCACGTGAGCCTCCCAGAAGCAACAGGGTGGGGGCCGGGGGGGGGGGCCACGCGGGGGGG
>NW_006792775.1:3595767-3622995 GCF_000442215.2 Lipotes vexillifer
GGGACACGCGGTGGGGCGCAGGGGGCGCAGGTGCCAAGCCCACTCACCTCCTCCTCCTCGAAGCCTGTGAGGTCCCAGCGGTAATTGAGCCGCATCTGTTTCCGCTTCCAGTGCTCCATGAAGGTGGCGGCTGCGGGGAGGGAGGAAAGCCAGGAAGTTAGGGGCTCAGAGGCCCCACGACCTCAGATGCCATGAAAGCATTCTCCTCTTCTGCACCATCCGGTAAGTGAGGGCAACAAGTGCTGGACCAAGAACTTCGCATGAATTAAACTGTTCAGCTCTCCCACTGACCCCGCGAGGCAGGGATGATCTATTGCTCATTAAAGAAAAAAAAAACAAACAAACTTATTTGGTTTATTTATTTATCTGGGTCTTAGTTGCAGCAGGCGGGCTCCTTAGTTACAGCACATGGGCTCCTTAGTTGCAGCTCACCGGCTCCTTAGTTGTGACATACGAACTCTTATGCCTGTGGGATCTAGTTCCCTGGGCAGGGATCGGACCCGGGCCCCCTACACTGGGAGCACAGAGTCTTATCCACTGCACCACCAGGGAAGTCCCTATTGCTTACTTTACAGTTGAAAAAACTGAGGCACAGGGAAACCGAGTCCCAGCCAAGGTTATTCTGCCAGCCGGTGAGGGGCTGGGCAGGCTGGTCCCAGAGCTTTTGCTCTTAAGCATCCTGCTCCATCGATCTTGGGGACCCCAAGTCACAGGTGGGGTCAGAAAGAGTGAAAGGGGAGCCAAGGTCACTCACTCAAGCTTCAAACCCCTGCAGGTGGCCTGACTTTAGAGCTGCACTCTTAGCTGCTACATCCTGCTTTGTATTCCCGACAGACTAAGCATAGTCCAAATGCCACCTCCTCCAGGAAGCCTCCAATCATCCCCCTCAGTGTCAGGAAAGAAACCAACTCCTCTTGGGACCTCTCCTGCTCATGCTGTTCGTGCCACCTTCCATTATGATCCCTGTCCCATGTCTCGTGGCCCTTCTGGGGTGTGAGGCAGGGATGGGGCCTTGTCATCTGGGTCCCCCATGGAGAGCCCAGTGTCGGGCACAAACAGGTACCTCAAGAGAGCTCACTGAATGAATGAATGGCTTTTATGAGTAGACACTTGCAAATGGAGATATCACTGACTGAAACATTTACCATTAATTCTTCCCACCCCTAAGGGAAAATCAGCAGAGGCTGAGGGTTGGAGTAGTGATAAGGGTGGCCATAAAGTTAACCAGAACTCCGGATTCTTGAACTGCTATGTGCCAGGCACTGTTGAAAGAGCTATCACGTGATGTATTAATCTCATTTAAACCTCATAGTAATCATAGGAGGGAGCTGCTATAATTTTCCTCATTTTACAAATGAGAAAACTGAGGCTCGGCAGAATTAAATGGCTTATCTGATAAGTGGCAGTGTCAAGATGGACATTCAATGAGGACTTTAGCGCAAATTCTCCAATGTCATCCTTCACCACGAAAGAATACAGGCGTTGGACCTGGCAAGAGATGGGTCTGAATCTGACTCACCTCCTGGTTCAGAGAACACGCCCACCTCCCCATTAAGGTGAGGTGAGAACAGGGCCTCCGAGCTTGCACATATCTGCGCTTAACGGGTATCTGCCCATCAAGTATTAGCTACAGTACCAACCAGGTCCAGCCAGGAAACAGGAACCTCTTAGGTCTTTCGGACTGGGGTAATTTAATCCTGGGGCTTGGCCACATAGACGACGGAAGAGCTGAGAAGACAAGCAGCGGATGGTGAGACCATCCAGAGATTAGCGACAGCAGGAAGCTGCTGCCTACCTAGGGGTGGCGGGACCATGGGAGGTGGTGTCCCCAGAGCCAGAAACTGGAGCTGCCCAGAAGACGCTAGGATCACGGAGGAAGGGCTTTCTGGAGGGAGGTAGAGCCAGGGAGAAGGCAAAACCTTTGCCAGAGGTGCCCCAGGAAGCAGAGGAAGAGGAGAAACAGCCTGACTTCCCTCTTCCTCCCACCTTCTGATTTCCCCCCCCCCCATCAGGGCTTCCCATTGGCTGAGCCTTCCAGGAAATGGGACAGCAAGGGAGCCTGGGAAATGTAGTTCCCTGTGATACAAATGTACTCTCAGCAGACACATATGGCTGGTGGGGCCGGCCCATCTGCAGCCTGCACCGCCTCCTAAGAAGGAAGGTGTGAGGATGTTTCCTTCTGTCTCTTTCAACGTGTCCCTGGGTCACTGTAGTGGAGGCCCTTGGTTGGGGCCCATTCCCACACCGCCACCAGTTCTGGAAGGCCTGTCTCTCCTTCACTGTGTTCTGACAGCTGTCTCTCTCCGGCCTCCTCTGCCTGCCCATGGCAAGGCCTCCTTTGAGACCTTGGGCTGAGTGGGGCAGGAGGGCTGGCTCCATGCACAGCAGGGAAGCCGGCCTGTTAACCTTCCCTGTCTCAGCCTCCCCATGTCTCCCCATTCCTAGGCTCACACCTCTACCTCCTGGACCTCCCCCTCCCTCCACTCACCAGCCTGCAGTGTGATAACTGTTACCTTTTCATGAGGACTCAGCCTGCACCAGGCTCTGTGCTAGTGATTTAGCGACACCAGCTACACGAACCCTCAAAACAACGCCATGCAGTAGAAGTGATTTCCACTGACTCTTTTACAAATGAGGACAGAGACTCAGAGGATTAAATGCTCTGCCCAAGGTCAACTTTAGGTTAGCAGCAGGAGTGGGATTTGAACCGAATTCTATTTGACCCCAGAGTCTACACTTAACCACCATACTTGACCGACCTTCTGCACAGATATTTGATTTTCTTTGGGAATAACAACTATAGTCGTAATAAGTCTGACGATTACAGCAAAACTTGTATTGCCATTTTATGGATGAGGAAATGGAGGCACAGAGAGGTTAAGTAATTTGTCCAAGGTCACACAGCTAGGCAGCTGGTATTTAAACCCAGGCATTCTTGCTCTAGAATTTTACTGTTAAATGTCTTAAGATAGATACAAGGGCCCTCTCCCAGGGGTATCTGTAGGTTGACCAGGACCGAGACTGGACCTGAGGTCACACCTTGGAGGCCAAGGAGTGGAGATGGTGCATAGACAAGGCTTGTTGTGCTCAGCTATGTTTAAGAAATGCAGGCATTTTATATAAAATCATGAGTTTCCTGCTTCTCCTTTAAAAATCAGAAACTCTGGCACCAGGAGGCTGGAGCCGAGGAGTGACAATCCATTTGTCAAGGTTTGGGCGTGCCTTCTCTGCTGGGCCACAGACCCCACTATGCCCTATTGCCTGGGCTCTCGGGCTCCGAGTTTGCCACGCCTTTGCTCTGCAGCAAAGGGGCGGAGCTGTGATGTTCAGGCTTGGCCAGTAGGACAGGCGATGGGAAGGCTCATGCTGAGTTGGGGGCAGTCCTGAGGTCTCAGCTCAGAATCAGGCATCTTGAGCAGTGTGAAAACTCACCTGCTACTGGACTGGGCAGAGGCAGGAAGAAAACCCAGGGCCCCTCCTTTGCAGCTGTGCTCCTGCAGCCCTCCCTCTCTACACCAGCCATGTGGACAGCAGCGGGGCCTGCCGGGTTCCCGTCCCTTCCCTTCAAGGTGCCCAATAATGGTTCTCCTGGCTGACGTGCCAACTACATCACACAGACGTAACGCGGTGTCTGCCTGGTGTCAGGTGCTGGGTATGCTTGGGGCATCTCCTTTCATCCCACCCACAAGCCCTCAGAGCAGAGATAACGCACTCCTTCACACTGATGGGTAAACTGAGACCCTGAGGAGTGACTGGTTAATATACAGCAGAAACCTCGATCCAGGACTTCTGACCCCAAGATCGACTGGGGTTAGGGGTGTGGCTTCCCGCCCACATGAGGACAAGCTGTGGGCCAAACCCGGTCCAGGGTACAAAAGACATGAAGAGATGGCCTTGACCCCAGCAGCCATACGAGGGGGCCAAGGAGACAAGACCATCCCCCCAAAATCCAGAGCCCAGAGGGCAGTGCAGCAGAAATCACAGGTAGTGAAGAGGGAATCCAGGCCAGGGTGCAAGCAGGTGTTTGAGCGTCTCCCTTCAAACATTTGTTTTAATGACACAGTGTTAGACAAACACATTCTTGCTGCCCAGAGGCAGCAGGTGAGCGATGGACCCTGGATCTACCATGGCTCAAAGCAGGTATGAGCTTGGGCATGGGCCCGCTCCCCCCACCTGCCTCCCAGACTCAGTCTCCACGTATGTACAATGGGCTTGATAACAGTGCCCGCTGTGGGGCCTACGGTGAGGCGTCCATAAGCCGATGCGCTGCGGAGCCCAGGGCAGGGCCCACCCGTGGCAAGGGGCTCGACAGAGGAGCGGCCCCACGACCCGGCTCACCTGAAGGATCTCCACCGTTTCTCACTAAGTGGCTGACGAGAGAACAAAACATATGGTTGGTTCTGTTTATACAAAGCATCCAGAATATCTACAGATAAATCCATCGTAGAGGCAGAAAGCAGGCTGGTGGTTGCCACGGGTGGGGACAGGGGGAAAGGGACAGATTGTTAAATGGGCACCAGGTTGCCACCTGGGAGGATGGTGGTAATGATGGCATGACACGGTGAGTGTACTAAATGCCACTGAACTGTGCACTTAAAACAGTTAATTTATGTTATGTAAATTTCACGTGAACTAACAAAAAAAAGAATCACAGAACAATGGGTACAGATTCTGCTTATGGGCTTAAGTGCCCCTGCTGTAGGCTGGAGCTGCAGAGAAAATGGACCAGGACACACCCGCATGGTTACGTGGGGAAGGGGCAATCTGTCCATTTCCCCCCCGGATTTCTTAGAGTGTGGGCTGTACCGGAAGCCCCACTGCAGGGGGCTTGCTGAAATACAGATTCCTGGGCACCACGCTGAGCTGGAATCTCCATTCTGGACAAGCTCTGCACGTGGCGCTGTCCACACAGGCGTCTGGACGCACTGACCTACTCACTGTCTGCCCTTTCCCAGGCCACATCCCACCCTACCTCCCTCGGGCCCTGCTTGACGTGTCCAAACTGCTTTCACTCCTAGGCCTAACCCCAATTTCCCTAATTCTGGATGTTTCCTGGGCTGGCTGCTGACCACCCCCCCACCTTTCTGAGCTTTCACCCTCCCCTGAAACGCTGTTGCTGACCCTGTGGCACGATCTTGGACGTGTCATTGGACGCTCCCGGTTCGGCCGTCCCGTGGTCTTTTGTGCCCGTTGGAACCTCACAGGCTCCCAGGCCTGCCGTGGGAATCTCACAGGCCACAGAGGGAAGGCTCTGATGGATGCTGGGGCGCTTCTGCGGCTGCCTGGAGAACAGCCCCGTCTCCCTGGTGAGGTCCAAGCTCCTTATGGGCCGGGGTCTTGTCTCCCAAACCTGTGCCAGGCACTCTTGAGCCGCGGAGGCCCCAGGGGGCAGGCAGGGCCACACCCTCCTCAAAACAAGACCCCTGAGAGCAGAGACCAGCTTCTCAAACCTCTGGCTCTTGACAGTCCGACATCTGCTCAGCACAGACTCCTTTCTCTGAATGTGGAGATCAGAGATGCGTGTCCTCGGGCTGCAGGAACCGGACAAGAGAGTGACCTGAAACTGAGCGGGGCCCTGTGGGGCTCCCTGGCGTGGAGGCCCTTTTTGTGCCCCATTTCTTATAGGCGAGACTGCAGCCCCAATGGCCGTCCCTGAGTTCCGAAGGGTGGATTCAAACTGTTGCTAATCAACAGAGACGAAGCCAAGCAACGACCCGAAACAAGATTAAAGGGACCAGAGAGACTCATCGAGATCAGGAGACAACCGCTGGGCTTCCCTGGTGGCGCAGTGGTTGAGAGTCCGCCTGCCAATGCAAGCGACGCGGGTTCGAGCCCTGGTCCGGGAAGATCCCACATGCCGCGGAGCAACTAAGCCCGCGTGCCACAACTACTGAGCTCCGCGCCTCAACCAGAGAGAAGACGGCGCACCGCCATGAGGATCCCGCATGCTCCATGAGGATCCCGCATGCCGCAACTAAGGCCCGACGCAGCCAAAACTAAAATAAATTAAAACATCGGGAGACGACCACCTGTGAAGAGATTAAGGGACGGCAGGCCCTGCTTGCCACACCCTAATCTTGTCAGAGAACTCCCCGCCCCCGAACCGGTGTGTCCCCCTTTGCCTGGCAAAGCAATAAAGCTCTCCTTTTCTACTTTACCCAAAACTCTGTCTCCGAGATTTGATCCGGCTCTGGGGCACAGAGAGGCCGAGCTTTCGGTCACAAACCCACCTGTCGGCTCACAGGGGAGACGGGGCTCCCGCACAAAGTCCCCCCCACCCTTCATTTTCTCACTGATTATATTTATCCCCTGAACATGTGTTCGCTCACAAACCCGCTGCTGGCCTTTTAATTCCAGCAGAGACTCAGTCTCTCTCCCTCCCGTCGGCACTGGGTGACTCAGCCGGTGACCTGCCCACTCCATTCAGAGTCTCGGGTGCAGCCCCCCCAGGAGGGGTTTCAATCACACCTGTCACTCCACTAATGCCGGGACCATCTTTCTCCAGCTCCTTGCAGGCAGGCTCAAATCAAATAACCCCCTTTGTTCTGCCTCGAACTGACAAGGCTTTAAAACCCCATTATTATGCCATAATTTCAGAAAATTGATCCCGGCGGGAACAGCTAAATGGAGCTCAAAGTTTCTTCGTGTGACACCTTACTGAATGAAGGCTTTGAATTGTCATAAATCCCAGGCAGGGGAGAGCTCAGCCAGAGCACACGGCTCCAGGACCAGCGGGTCAGCCTCTGGGCAAACCAGACCCCACAGTGGAGCTGAAGCAACGTGAAAACAGCGGCCAGAGGCGACTCCTGGGGCGGCAGAGCCCCGCTACTGTCAATGTCAGGTTTGGGGTTGCTCTCTGTCACCATGTGAGCAGAAGCCTTAGCAGCTGGAGGACAGGAAAAGAAAGGACACAGTGGGATAAGAAACACCAGTGGGAAAATGATCCTTTAGAGGGTAATGAACAAGTAATTGAATAAGGGACTAAAAAAAAAACCCCTCAACAATGGTAAGCTCGCTGCTAATAACGCCTGACAGAGTAAAGTGTGAAAGAGCCCGGGGTTGATGGAGGGACTGAGTCTCCCTCCACCCTGGGGGCACGGACGGGTTGTTAACAGGCACCTCTCAGCCCAGCAGGCCAGTTCCTGTTGCTTCTGTCTTGATTTATAATAAGCTCCTCTTTCCAGAAGTGCTTCATGAGAGTGGTTTGGCTTTTTTGTTATTGTTTTTTTCTCCCCCAAATGGGGGTGTGTAGACTGAACTCTCGCCCTTGACAGACAGGCACCAATGTTGTCTCCTGCGGTGGAAGAGGAGCTGGAGGACCGGGGGACACACAGCGGAAGCACAGATTTGCCCGTTTCGCTGCGTCTTGGATAGGGGAAGGATGGGACCATCTGTTTTTCTCCCAAGGACAGGGCTGCTGGTAAGGGCTGGCCAACAGCTTTGAGGCTGTGAAGTGGTACCCCTTTGCACACAGTAGGTGCTCAATAAAGAAGCATGATGTGACCAAGCTGGCTTCATTGAGGGGGTGCACAGAATTCAACCAACTCCCTGCCTCCTGGTGGGTTGAGTGGCATTGCTGCCTGTGTGCCCCTCACCGCCTGCTCATGGTGAATCTCTGCTTCCCCAGGAGGGCACAGAAGGCGGGTGGAGGATGTTTGGATGGAGAGGTGAGACCAGGGCACTAGCCTGGACCGTGAAGGCCGGCGGGCCAGGCACGGATCTATCATGTCTGCTACAAATCTGCTAGCTGTGTGATCTTGGGCAAGTCACTTAACCTCTCTGTGCTTCCCTGTCCACATCAGAGAATAACAGGGTTTCTCTCCAGGGTTGTTGTGGGGACCAGTGAGGTAGCCTGTGCAGGACTCTGTGCAGAACTCTGGAGGGGGAAAGGGAGCCTGTTTGTTTGGAGGGAGCTGGGGAAAGTGTTCCAGGTGAGAGAATGAATTTAAGGTAAGCCTGCCAGGAATAAGCACACACATGAGCTAGACCTGATTAGTAACGCTGACAAAGGGAGTAAAGCCCAGGGGTCAAGTATTTGGGGCTGGGGAGCCAGAACGCTGGGGTTCAAGTCTTGCCTCTGCCTCTTGTTAGCTGGTGTAACCCTGGGAAAGTTGCCTCAATTTTTTCATCTGCTAAATGGGGTAGTAAAGCCTGTTGCCCTCCTATAGTTACTGGGAGGATTAATGAGTCGCTCACATAAGATGCTCAGGACAGTGCCTGGCACACACTAGGAACCAGCCAACCAAGGCTAGCGTTCTTTTCTGAAGGAGATGAAGTGACGTAATTCACAGAGGCCTCCAGGCACAAGGTGACAGGTTAGATCTGAGCTCCAACCTCCAAGGGTCTAGGCTGTTTTCACGTTTTCGAGAAGCAAGGGCTCACTGATCCGATGCAACAGCTAGCACGACATGACAACTAGCACCAGGTACAGCCCTAAGACATCACAAGACGTGACTCATTTGACATTCCCGACCACTGTCTCCATATTACAAACGGGGAACCCAGGGCCCAGAGAGTTGAAGCAACTTTCCTGAAGTTGCACAGCTGGCAGGTGACAGAGCTGAGAGTTGAACCTGAGTCTGGCCCAGGGACTGGCACTATTACCTGCTGACTAGCCATCCTGGCTCACAGCCAACGCAGCTGGGTATTGAATTGGACCAAACCGTCAAGGCGGCAGCTGTGCAGCTGGGCTCCACCGTGGGCGTGAATGCTGCTGGGTGAGCCTCCCCCCGCTCGGAGCGGGGGAACCGGGAGGCTGGGTGCCCAGCCAGGAGGTGTTCCAGCCTCAGCTTGGAGCTTCCTGGGCCCCGATCAGAGAGGAAGGAAGGAAGCCAACCGGAGAACTTGAGGAAGGCCAGGGAGGCTGGCAGTGAGAGCAGAGGGTGGTGGGGGGCAGGTGGGTGGTTCTGATAGAACGCAGCGTCCAAAGAGACAGGGGCGGGCAGGGGAGGCGGAACAGGGTCAGGGCAGCGTGGGCTCCATTCCTGGCCCTGCCAGTGGAGACCCACTTTCCTCATCTGTGAGATGGGGACAGTTTCTCAGCTGTGGGACAAGGTGGGATGAAGTGCAAGGAGCATCCAGCCCAATGTCAGACACATACACATCAGCTCAGTGAAGACGGCCATCGAGCCTAAATTTATAGTCAGATTGATCCCAGAATTAATCATCTGAGCTAGAGTGTGGCGCGGGGCCACCACGAACCACACACAGACATCACCTCCCCATGCTCTGTGGCAGCCCCGGCAAGGACTCCTCCAACCTCAGCTTGAATGCCTCCTGAGACAGGGTGCTCACCACCTGCCGGGCCAGCCCAACCCAGCACTCACTGCTGGAAATCGCTCCCTTACGCTGAGCTGGTGACCTGTGACTCTCATTCTCAGCCTTGTTAGGAGGGCCATCATGTGCCCATGACGACTGCGCTGATCGTGAAGCTGTGCTTCGAGCTCCCGGAGCTTGGGTGTGTGGACAGTCCTGGGTGTCCCTGTTACCCGGGTGTCCGTGGGCTTACAGGCCACTGCCGAGCCAGGGTGGGGGGAAGGATGTGGAGGGGTGATGTTCATGAGTGGGGCGGGGGCTGTCATTTGTACCCCTGTGCTCCACGCGACTCGGGCTTTGCCACGCCCGAGGCATCTCCTTAGCTTACAGGAGGGTGGGCACGAGAGCCCTCTGCAATGAACAGAGTCTTCTCCATCGCAGGCCCTCAGTTTGACACAGCTGTTACCGGGCGTCTAGGCAGGACAGTGGGAACAGATGGAACGCAGTCGGGGAGCCCAGGGCCAGGGAGGGAGGGCGCGAGAGGCCCGCTAACGGCCGCTCTTACTCTTTCTCACTGGTCTTCTTCCCCCATGGTGCCGCCCTCGGGAGAAAGGGCTTCTCGCTATCACGTGCAGGTGGTTGAGCATCTGCCCCGGAGCTCGCGTGGGTCTTGAGCAAAAGCCCCGCCGCTGTCCCCAGTCACAGCTGGGTCAGCCCCCCTCTATCACCTCCCCAGCCGCTTCTCACGTAAGTTGCCGTCTCTGACTCAAGTTTAAGACGAGAAAACTTCTGATACAGGAGGCTGACTGCAACGGCTTCTGAGTCCTCCGAGTGAGAACACAAAGTCCTCTGCGGCCCTTGCTGGCCTCCAGGGTCCTCCTGTTCCCACTCCCACTTGCCCCCTGCACCCGCACCACAGGGCCTTTGCACATGCTGCACCCTCCTGAATCTTGGACTAAGTCAGTGGATGCAGTGGTTTTCCCTCCCATGGTTTCCCCTGTGCCCAGCACAGGCACTTAGTAAATACCGGTTGGTACGCATCCTACATGCAAGGCACGTCACCTTACTCAGTCTCAAACCCCCGCCGTGTGTCAGGCAGCCCTGCCTGTGGTTTGTGGTCACAAGGGCAGGACCGTTTACTGAGAGTCAGCCATGTACGTGCTAAGCATTGGCTGAGATTTTGTGCCCGCTGTCTCTAATCCTTATCACACCCTCATCTTACAGGCGAGGAAGCTGAGGGTTGAGTTATGTGGGGAAGGGCAGAGCTGACTTCCCTCCCCCAGGGCTCCTGTACCCTTTCTGTGTGCAGCTCCATCTCCTACTAGCTGGGAGCCCCTGAGGGCAAAGACTGGGGCTCTGGTGCCCAGGGGACGGCTCTGCACACGGTTGCCCGAATCCTGAATGCCCTGCTGGCAAAGGCTGTGTCACGGGGCCACAGAGGAGGAAACAGGCTTATCTGCTGCTAATCCAGAAACGTCTGCGGAAATGCATCCAGCCACCACTTACCCGCCTCCCGTGCCCCCCAAGCCTGAGATGGGTACCAGGTAGGACCTGGATTCAGGAAGAATACTGGAGGAGGAGCCGTCTGCCCTGGACTCCAGGTAGCAGTGGAGTCCAGCGGTTAAGGGCACAGGCCCTGGAATCGTACGTTCACTCCTTACCTTGGCCGCTCAGGAGCTGGGTGATCCTGGGCCAGTCACATCAACTCTCCCTGGGCCTTGGCCTCCTGACTTGTAAAATGGGCATGTGACACCTGCAGGGGTGCTGGGGGATAATGAGAGCTGTGCCCCAGGGCCTGGGCCTGGTCGGGAGGAAGGCAGAACTCTCGGCACTCCTTGTTCTAAAGCAGCAACAAATCCCGGCCCCAGGAAAGAGGTCCCGGTTCCGGGAGCAAAGCACCCTCCTAGGCTTTTCATGAGGGGCTCTTGGCCGGGTCACATGCATCTGTGGGTCGTGACCCAGTACAGACCCCAGTAACTTGCAGACAGAATGGGGGATTCTTTCTGCTGACCGTTCCTCCTGTGTGCATTCCTGGCAAACGGTCCTGAGGGTAGCCTCAAGGAGAGGGAGGGAATGTCGGGACCCACCCTCTGACCCACAGACAGGGTGGCGGCGCTCGGCTTACCCCAGAGGGCCATGAAGATAGAGAAGAAAACAGTGGCAGGGTTGTCGAAGAGGTGGCTGGCGCGGGCCGTGGCGCACGCAGAGCTCATCTTCCAGTAGCTGCAGGTCTTGTCACACAGCGGGCACATGGTGATGTTGTGTCTCTGGTCACACATCTCCATGCTGGAAGAAAGGGAGCAGCCCAGAGTCCCCTGGCCGATGGGCAGGGTCCCTGCCGGCCCACGTGGACTGGAGCCTCCCGGAGCCATGTCGGGTGGGAGAAAGTGCTGGGGGTCCCCGCCGTGGTGGACACGGTCCGGCTCATCAGCCGGCTTCCGCCGGCGCCCATCCTGAGCCCTGGCCGTGAGCCTGGCACCTGCTAAGTGCCGTTCCTGCGGGCTTCAGTCCACCCCTGTGGGGACGCCGTGGGACAGCTGGCCCCGGGCAGGCCTGGGTACCAGCCTACGGACATCGCTGGGCACTCTGGGCCCCTAAGAGGTTGGAGAAACGGTTCTCCCGAATCTCCTCCGGGAGACGGGTGGTTGGGTTGCAAGGAACACACCCGCAAGCTGCCTGGGGTTGGGGAGCCACCACGCCGGGCTCACCCCGAAAGGGAGGGGCAGTTCCTGCTCAGGATGCTAGTCCGGCTCAGGGCAGGCTTTTGTTCTGCTGAGTCTGGGGCTCGAGCCCTGGGGGTGTGGCTGGACAGGATGGGGAGCTGCGCGATGCCCAGTGGCCTGCCTCCTCCGCCCTGCCCAGCACGCAGACTCTCTCCTACTAATACTGAAAAATGCAGTAAGGGCCATTAGCTGTGTGAGCAGGAGCCTGCACCGAGCGTCTACCTGGCCTGGACCAGCTCTGGGGCCATTACAATCCCATCTTCATAGATGAGGAAGTGAGCCCAGAGAGGGCAAGTCACTTGCTCAGGGCCACACAGCAGAGTGGCGACAGCAGAGTGGCGATTGAGCCCTGGGCTCTGTCTGTCAGGCCCATGCCCTGCACTGCTCTCAGCTGATGCCCAGAGGCCACAGGAGGGCTCCCTGCTGAGACCAGGAGGCGTGGCCCCCGTCCTTGATGGGTTATTCCTGCCCTCTGTGCCCCCGGCCCTGTCCTTTAGCCTCAGACTCAGTTTCTCCTTCTGGAAGATGAGAAGGGACCCCAGAATTAGGCCCTGCCAGCTCTGCCCTGCCCTGCCCTTCTCCCTGCTAACTTGGACAAGATACTGAGCTATTATTAGACACCGGGCAGGAGTCTGATTCCCAAGGGTTAGGTGGCTATCGAGGAGGGGGCCGAATTGGGTGGTTGTTTTTTGGCTTTAAAAAAAAATTTCTGGATGCACAGAATCGTGGCTGGGCCACAGCCATCGGTGTTGGAGAAACATTTGCTGAGAGGCTGTGAGGGACCCTCCTCTGCTAGCACTGTGGGCATTCAGCTCAATTCTCTTCTCACAGTTACTCTTACCAAAGACTCATTAAAAGATTGTGTACATGCTGTATGTGCCAGGCACGGTGTCAGGCATGGGAGAGGGAAAGATGGACCAGCTGGTGCCTCGAAGCATCTGGGGGAGTGCGTGTGTGAGCATGCGTGTGTGTGCCTATGTGCACGTGTATGTGGGGCGGGGACAGGCACACAGAGGCCGTGGGGCACCGTGGACTCGGGAGCCAGCCAGCTCTGGATTTGAATCTCAGCTCTACCGCTTGTGAGCTGTGTGGCCTTGGGCAGGTTGTTCCAACTCCTTGGGCCTCAGTTTCCCTGTCTATAGAATGGGGATGCTGAGAATAGAGAACCCATTTTTTTTTAAAGGCCATGGCATTTTATTCAAGTATATTGGGTTTTTGTTGTTGTTGTTGTTGTTTTGGCTGCGCTGCGCAGCACATGGGATCTTCATTCCCCGACCAGGGATTGAATCCAGGCTCTCGGCAGTGAAAGAGTGCAGCCCTAACTACTGGACCACCAGGGAATTCCCTGAGAACCCGTGTTACTGGGTTGTTAGGAGGATTAAACAGGGGAACGCACGTGAAGCCCTCGGAACGGCCCTGGGACTCATCCTCCCGTTCACCATCGTTATTGTGGAAATAATGGAGCCTTGTCCCTCCCTGAGCTTCCTGGGGGGCCTCTCCTGAAAGGCAGAGGGGCAGGACATCCCACCCGTGCAGGACCCCAGCCCCTCTCAGGGAACCTGGGGATGGAAGGCCCCCTCCACCATTGTCACGGTGCCGCCCGGGGCCCCGAGGATGGGAGGGGACGGGGGGACCAGAGCCCACGTCTCTGCCTGCCTGTGAGCCCCATGGCTGCCCAGCCCTCCTCCCTGCCAGCTTAAACAATATCAACCAGTCAAAAAGGCTGTTTCTGCTGGTTTTAAACCCTCAGCCTCTCCCTTCACTGCCTTCAGCCAAAATAGAGACAAGCCACGGGTGGGCCTGCTCTTTGGGGCAAATAGAGGGGCGGGGCGGCAGGGCAGCATCGTGCAGGGCACAGGGGGTGCAGGGGGCACCGGCTATCCTACAAACTGGCTTGGGCCACATTCCAGGGGGAATGCACACTTCCTGCTTTGTTCAAGGCACCAAGTGAGCAGAGGCCGAGGTCAGACGGGGCTCCAGAATTCCCAGTAAATGCTGTTTGCATCCCTGGCTGTGTGACAGCGCTGGCCTGGCCTGGCCTGGGGATGTCGGCGTCCTTGCCAGGGAGCCCGCGCCTGCCTGGGCAGAGCAGGCCACCAGCCCAGCTTCCCCTCCAGGATCGGCAGGAAGGCGGATGGAGAAGTCTCCGTGGGGGGCCCCTCACCCTCCACTCAGTCCCCTCTGCGTCTGGGCTACTTTGATCTCTGCGTTCCTCAAACCCAAGCACAGTGAGCTCATGTCATTAGCAAACAAAGGGACAAGCTTTCTCCTGCCTGTGCCCAAAATAACCCTGGAGGGACATAAGCCGGATTCCTTTAACGTTCTGATTCCGGGTGGGTGGAATATTTTAGGTGTTATTCATGTATTCACAAATCACTTGCACAAAATTACTGGATGTGGCCTTTCTGCACCGCTGAGTCCTAAGGAGTCAGTTTCTCCACCAAGTAAAAGACTCCTTCACTGGCTCTTTTCTGATCAGAACCACGGATGGATTGTCTAAACCACAGCTCTGCTTCAGAGACACTGGGCTGAGCCGTAAGAAATGTAAACTGCGCTGATGTACCGGGACTGTCCCCGACAGACCGCCAGCTCCCAGGAGGCAGGGCCAGGGGCGTCCACTTTTCTATCCAGTGTTTTGCCCATAGGCACAGTGTTCCTGAAGGAAGTTAGGCCTGAAATCCTGAACTCAGAACACAATCAGTTATCCCTGGGTCGGTATTAGCAAGTCTAGGAAACCACTAGAAAAGAGGGGAGACGGTGTCCTCAAGCTCCCGCAGCTTGACTCACGTTCTGGCTGCCCTTCTGGGAGAACCACACCCGGCACGACGCCGGGCTGTCTCTGGGGTCCTGGCCTCCTTCCAAGAGCCCCCCACGCCTGGCCTACCCCTTGGTGAACAGTAGCAGTGCTATCAGCCCTGCGTTCAGAGACCGGGGCCTGTTGCACCCGGTCAGCTCTCATGACGGTCCTGTTGTTGCAACATCTCCCAAAGCCGCGTGGCCAGGGGACGCAGCACGGACACAGGGCCTGGCTGGCTGAGTGCGCTGCCCCCAGGTCTCCAAATGGTCACATCCGTCTCATTTCCTGGCCGCACAGGGAAGTGGTCAATTTTCTTGTCACATAATGACCAAGAACTAAATGGGAAAAAAAGCTTCAAAGAACGAAAAGGAGTTGGATATTTATTTTATGTCTTCCTCTCGACAATAAAGCGTCTCCGGGGGGCGATCGTGCCTGCAAAGGCTGCCCACACGCTCAGATGGCTATTACATTCTTTGGACTGGGCGGCTCTCTTTCTGACACCGCCTGGCCTGGCCTGTGACTTCCTGGGTGGGGGTGCTGAGCGGGTGCACGGCGGGGAAGGGGTTGGGGTGAGGGGCCCAAGTCCCTGCAGCAATAGGAACGTGGCTCCTTAGTAAGATGAGGATGTGTTAGGAGAGAGGGGCTGCCCACCTACCTGGGGATGTTCTCATCGACGGTGGCCCATCCGTAGAGGAAAACGATGATCCCGACCACGGAGGCGGGGATGAGCATCTGGGTGTAGACGCCCAGCCAGGCAAAGTACAGGCCAACCTTCTCCCCAAAATACTTTCTGCACCGCAGGGCAAAGCCAAACAGAGACACACTCTCAATCCACATCAGGGGGAAAAAATTACACCGTACCCCCTCCCCCGCAGCGAGGAACAGCTCATAGGGCGGCCCCTGATTCTCTCAACCAAAGAAGCAGAGACTGGGGGCCCCCGAGCCAGGCTGTGGGGTTTGGGGTGCTCTCTGCCTTCCCTATGCCAGCACTTCTCTACTGTGCCCCGAAGGTGGGAGCGTTTCCGCTCTTGGTGCCCACGCTGAAGGATATGGTGTCGCCCGGAGGCTGTCACTTCTGTTCCAGCCCTATTCAGCCTAAGAACAGGAATAAACTCTAGCCCCGAGGCACCAAGAGAACCAATCACGCTGTATATTAAGCGTTTCTGGCTCCTTGATGGGCTGAGTTCTGGTCTACGTGTCCCCAACAGCACACCCATTGCCTGATCTGTTCGCCCCTTCCTGCCCCGGGATGGAGGTCCCCTCAGGAGAGGACGCATTGCCCAGAGGGGCAATTCTTACAAATTCCCAGGCAGCTCTTTTCTTCCTTTCAACACAGAAAGAAATCACACCAGATGCCTGGCTGGGTCAAGCTGGACTGTGAATTTAGGGGGAGACAGTGAATATGACAGGTAAGAGCCCGTCCTGCAGTGAATTTGAATAAACTGCTATCTAAGGCTCAGCCAGGCTCCTGTCCTGCTGGGAGACCTTGGTGCAGGCCCCCATGCACTGTACACTCAGCACGGTCGAAATGCACAGGGACGTCTCTCCGATCAGGCCTGCTCCCAGAGTCCCCTCTCACCTGACCAGGTCGATGGGCTGGCACTTGTAGAACACCCTGTAACTCGCCCACTCTTCGTACAGGAGCTGGGAGAAAGGAAGCGGTGAAGGGCTGGGGGAAATCCGGAACACAGAGCTGCTGGGCCCCCGCTGGACTGAGGTGTCCGCTCACAGCTACGTCATTCATTCATTCAACATACACGTACAGAGGGTCGGCCCTGTGCTGGGTACCGTGGTGGACGCCGGGTTCTGAGCTGAGCACAGCAGACACAGCCCTGAGCCCTGGAGCTCCCGTTCTGGTCAGGGAGACGGACACGAGAAAACGGGTCAAAACTTTCAGCTCTGGTAAGGGCCTTGAAGAAGCCATGGCTGGTGGCGGGCTCTCCAAGGAGGAATAGGCTTATATTTTTTTATTTTTATTTACTTTTTTGCGGTACGCGGGCCTCTCACTGCTGTGGCCTCTCCCGTTGCGGAGCGCAGGCTCCGGACGCGCGGGCTCAGCGGCCACGGCTCACGGGCCCAGCCGCTCCGCGGCACGTGGTGTCCTCCCGGACCGGGGCATGAACCCGTGGCCCCTGCATCGGCAGGTGGACCCTCAACCACTGCGCCACCAGGGAAGCCCTAGGCTTATGTTTTTAGGTGACAGTGGGGATGGGAAAGAAACTTCTGGCATCATTATAGAGTCCTCACTGCTCACGATTTGATCTGGAATTGATCTCAAATGGCTGTCAGACACCTCACTTTCTTTGTAAAAAGACAGACCCACCAGGCTTTGCAGCAGAGAAATACCAGTGGTACGATTTTTAAAAGTCTCACGGGATGCAAAGAGAGCCCGATGTGTGTCTCCTGAGATGAGCTGTCTGATTAACACAGCTTAGTGAAATAAATGAAATCTACACACCCCATCATGCCCCAGGCTTTGGGCAGGATGGCAACGAGCTTGGCGATTGGAAGCCTTGTATGAATGCGTGGGTATAGGGTGTCCTCGGGAAGACACTGGGTTAGGACTGCTGGTTTTAATAAAGAAATCCCATGCATGTGGGTAATTAATGCTCTACCAACCTTAACTCAAAGGGTGACACTGCTGGCTGGAGGGGAGCTGGGCCCCAGCTGGGAACCCAGGGCTTCAGCTGCCCATCTCTGCTGGCAGGAAGCAGGGGCAGGACGCCTGTGAGAACACCCCATGGGCCCCAGGTCTCTCCTGTGCACCGAAGCTTGGCTTCCATCCTTTTTCCTTTTTTTAATATTTAGACTTAAAAACTTGGGGGTCTCCTATATACAGATTCTGCTGTGGCCCCCGAACACAGCCTTTTATATCATCGCCCCAAATACTCTAGACTATGGACTGAATGTGTCCCCCCAGATTCATAGGTTGAAGCCTTAGCCCCCAACATGACTGTATCTTTCCGGTTGCATGGCTGCATCTTTCCGGAAGTAATTAAAGTTAAATGAGGTCATGAGAGCAGGGTTTTGACCTGGCAGGACTGGTGTCCTTATAAGAAGTGGAAGAGACACCAGAGCTTTCTTTTTTCACGTGCACACATGGAGGAAAGGCCGTGTGAGGACACAGTGAGAAGACGGCTGTCCGCAAGCCAGGAAGAGAGCCTGCACCAGAACCCAACCCTGCCGGCACCTTGATCTGGGACTTCCAGCCTCCAGAACTGTGAGACATAAATGTCTTCTGTTTAAGTCTGGTGTTTTGTCATAGCAGCCTGAGCTAATATTACATTCTCCCCACTGACTTGGAAGATCCAGAGCTGATGGGATGGATTTCTATGCACAAAGATGCCTTCAACTGAGTCTCTGAAAATTAAAAATGTCTAAGAGGCTCACGGGGACAGGGCCAGCTTCCACAGACCAGAGAGTCAGGGGGTCCCTAGAAATGACCTTCTAGCAAACTTTTCCATTTCCTCTCTCCTTCTGCAGCTCTGAACATAATACTCAGGAGAACACAAGTGCTGTGTTTCATCAAAAGTCAGCACCCAGGGACAAAATGAGCAGGGAGGAAAAAACAGGGAGGAAAATAACATAGAAAAGCTAAATGCATTCTTAATAAATTATGAGCGAACCTTGCTGTCAAAATCCTGGGTTTTGCCTGCTCTGATCGTTATAGGAGTAGCTTTCTTTAGATTTTAAATCTCTCTGTAAGTGGCACAAGCAGGACGTGTTCAGCATGATTCCAAGTTCTGAAAGACTTAATGGCAAGTCTGGCTGCTGGTGGGGAAGCCTCTGTAGCTTCTGGGTAAGGAACTGGGATGCCCAGGGCCTCCCCCCATCTCAGAGGAGAAGGGGTCCAGGAATCGGAGCCGTGCTGCCCTGCTAGGACGGTGGCTCTGCTGGGTCTGGAGTCGGTGTCCTGGGCAGCGTCCCGAGTGGGTGATCTGAGCCGGGCCTTCCCCCTCTGAGCCCGGCTGGGCATCCAGGGCGGACTCCCTCCCCTCTGAGCTCCATCACCTCCTTGATACTGAAGGAGTCTGTCCTGAGTGGACGCTGATGGGCTCACGCTTTGTGAAGTGAAGTGCTGGGGGCTTGTTATGTGCCATCTGTCTGATTACGCAGAAAAAAGGAGGAAAAGCCTATAGTTTTACTCTCTAAGGGAGAGTCTGAGCCGGCAAACTCTGATGAGATCGTGCAGCACCTCTGGAAAAGCAAAGCGGCCGTCACCAGTCACCAACCGGGCAGCTTCCTCCCTTCAGCTGAATGGATAAAGAAGATGTGGCACATATATACACTGGAATATTACTCAGCCATGAAAAGGAACGAAACTGAGCTGTTTGTAATGAGGTGGATGGACCTAGAGTCTGTCATACAGAGTGAAGTAAGTCAGAAAGAGAAAGACAAATACCGTATGCTAACACATATATATGGAATTTAAGAAAAAAAATGTCATGAAGAACCTAGGGCTAAGACAGGAATAAAGACACAGACCTACTAGAGAACGGACTTGAGGGTATGGGGAGGGGAAGGGTAAGCTGGGACAAAGTGAGAGAGTGGCAAGGACATATATACACTACCAAATGTAAAATAGATAGCTAGTGGGAAGCAGCCGCATAGCACAGGGAGATCAGCTCCGTGCTTTGTGACCACCTAGAGGGGTGGGATAGGGAGGGTGGGAGGGAGACACAAGAGGGAAGAGATATGGGAACATATGTATATGTATAGCTGATCCATTTTGTTAAAAAGCAGAAACTAACACACCATTGTAAAGCAATTATACTCCAATAAAGATGTTAAAAAAAAAAAAAAAGTCAGCTGAAATTTACATCATAGACCAGCTAGGGGAGCATCAGAGCAGCTAGATGCGAGGGAGGGAGGGAGTGGGGAGGAATGAGGGCAGAGACCCTGGGATGGAAAGGGAGGGAGTGGAGATTGCCACGGGGGAGGGGAGGCACGGACAGACGCTCTGGAAGGCTTGTCCTCATCATGTTGGTCACCCTGTTCCCAGGCCTGCCCGCTGGGACTGGCCACAGCAGGCCAGCCACCATCCCCTGAGAGATGTGGCAGATGGGGGCACACTCCAGCTTTCTACATAAACCACTTTACCTCGGTGGACTTTTCTTCCTGCCAAGAAGAGAACATCAATCACCCTGTAGCTGTCAGCGTAAGGAAATTAAGCATCAGATTTCCTGGCTATGGTTGGCAGAACTCTGGGGGCTCCTCAGTCTGTGAGCAGGTGGGAGGTGTCGGGGGCCCTGGGGCAGGTCAGCTGGGCACCGGTGGCTCTGGTCACTGTGACCCTGGGAGCCTTCCAGCACCTGGACCTCAGAGGGATCCTGGCTCCCTCCACTGGCATCTCTCCTGCCCAGACCTCCCACCTGGGCCCATGTGGCTGGGCAGGTCCATCACAGCAGTGACGCTGTCCTTAATTACTGTGTATGTACTCAACCCTTGCTGTCTCCCCCTAGGATGGAGGCACCAGGTTTGTCTGGCCTGTGTCATTCCCCAGCTTCTCAAACAGGGCAGATAACAGGTTTCCAGTAAGTAATTGTTGAATGAATGAATGAATGATGGGCCAGGGCCCCGTGGCTCTCAGTGCAGTACAGGAATGAGGCCACCTCAATCCACACCTGGAGTAACCCTCCCGCCTCCCAATCCTGGAGGAAGGAGCGCTTGGCTCCAAGGCCCCAAGCGTTTGTGGCCCGAAGATCAGGCCAATAGCTATGGCCTTGCTCAGCCCTGGCCCAGGCCTGCCTCTGCTGAAATATCCCTACTGTGCCCCTGCTCTGCCAGCTCAGCACAGGACCAGGGCCTTGGCTTGGCTACGTCCCCCCTTCTGTCCTCGGGCACTTGGGGATCACTTTAGATGCAGCGACCACGGGAGAATGAGTTCTCTGAGTTAGGACACAAACACGTGTCTGGGGCATTTTCCCCTCCTCCCTTCCTTCTTTCCTTCCTTCCATCCACCCACCACTACTCATCATCCATCCATCCCTCCCTCCCTCCATCCATCCATCCACCCGTCCATCTATCTGTCAGTCCATCTGTCCACCCATCCACCAACCCATCCATCCATCCACTCATCCAATACTCCCTGATCATGGACCAGCCTTTGTACTCATGGCTGGGACATAACATTAAGTGAGGAGAGGGGGGTGGAAAGTGGGCCGCATTGCAGGCAGAGAGCTTTCGGGTCTGGATGAACCTGGAGCTGTCTGCTGGGCCGGCACACTATAGTGCCCAGTAAATAGTTCCTGAGTAATAACTGAATGAGACAGTCTTGGCACTGACGCGACCATCCGCCAAGTTGTCTTTAGATTAGAAAGGCGGCAGTGCGGCTGCAGCATGGGGACGAGGGTGGGAGATTAGGGCGGAGGGGCCTGGGGCCTGGAGGCTAAATGGCTAAAAGAGGGTCCCTGTGGAGGAAGGGCATCAGGCAGTGGCAGAGGGCTGCAGAGGGACGAAGGGGGCTGGGCTCTGAGGCCAGGCTTGGTGCGGGGCAGGCCCGTGGACGGGATGGAAGAGATCTGCAAGTCACGGGCCCTCAGACGAATGCCAGATGTTACACTAAAAATAACCAAATATGTAATTTTTGTGCTAAATCAGATAGCATCTTCAACTGGATTCCCGGGCGGGCGGGCAGGCGAGTTGTATCAAGTACCGGAGGCTTAAAAACACATATGGGGGGCTGGAGGGAGGTGGGAACAGAGAGCATTCCACACGCAGAGTCTCCTGGGCCTTGCAATTTGGGACAAGGCCTCCATTGTGAGGTTCTCAGGGAAACATCCCCACCCGGCACCTTGGAAGGATCCGTTCTTGGGGAGCAAGAGATGGGACAAAGGGGGCTGAGAGGAACGCAGAGCCCAGGGAGGGCTGCTCCCTGAGGTGAGGGAGGGCAGGCCTTGTTGGGGAGCTGGGATAGCCTCATGTGGAGGCAGGGAGGCTGGGATCCGGGTGTGGGCACGCGACGGAAGGAGAACTGGCTGTGGTGGCGCGGATGTGGGGTGGGTGCAGGACCAGAGCTTCCTGAGAGCCTGGGTGCGTGGAATTAGGGAGAACCACGGAAGAATAAATGATCGCGAGGCATTTCCCAAAGTGTGTCTCCTGGGACACCAGCTCCATAACTTTCCCATTAAAAAGGGTTCCAGGTCAAGTGAGTTTGAGAAACTGGCTTGACCACCATCCATCGTGTTCCCGTGCGCTGCTGGGGGCTGGGGCACTCCAGGCTCTGGCCCCGTGGCTCCCAAAGTTATTTTCCTGGAAGCCAGGCAGGATTAGGCCAAACGTCAGCAAGGAGCCCTGGAGGTTCTGACCGATCCGGTGAGACACGGGTTTTAAGCTGGCCAGGTCAGTGCGGGAAGGAAGGACAGAGGAACTGCAGGCTAGTGCAGGAAGGAAGGGCAGGCGGGGGGCACGTCCCTTCCCTTCACACGCTCGGACAACCTGCCAAGGATGCTTTTGAGAATCAGAGAGGAAAACAGTCCAAAGAGGTGAATTCACCAACCTTCTCGCTCAGATGTGGGGCTGCAGTGCCGTGACCCCCGAGCCCCTGTCCCCCGCTGGCCCCCAGACCCCCAGACCCCAAGGAGCGGTCTCCCGGCTCTGTAGCACCTACCTTCCTGTCGTTGAACTCCACGTTCTCCCCTTCATAGTCTCCCTGTAAAGAGAGAAAGGTGTCTTACTGTCCTGTAACCTTTCCAGACAGGCACTCCAGCTGCCCCCACTACGCAGGTGAGCTAGTCCCAGGACAGAACTTCACACGGTGCAGAAGTGTGCCCAGGCCCCCTCCTCCTAGGATAAAAAGTGTCCCGGGAAAGCCCAAAGCGCCTTTCCCTCGACACAGAGATGACATCCAGGATGGGAACGCGGTCAGGTCCTCGGAACTGGTGACACAGAGGAAAGGGGGCTTCAGGGGCTGGAGGGATTGTCAACAGGGTGAACATGCATCCCACTCTGCCAGGAGGGCCCTGGTGTCTCATCCCAGGCCCCACTAGGGTGGTGCCCCCTTCCCTCTCAAGTGTCCCAGGAGGGACCATGAGTTAGATGATCCCAGTGCATACAGATCGGTGAGTCCAATGCGTCCCATTCTACAGATGGGAACACCGAGGCTCAGAGGAGCAAACTGACTTTCCTGGGAGAGACAGCAAAATCTGGTCAGACATGGGACTTGGATCCAGGTCTCCAAATCCAATGGAAGAGAAGGAGTGTCTAAAGGTCGAAAGCTAGCCCAGTATTCCAACGGGTGACACTGATGACTAGAAGACTGGCCAACTGGTCCTGAGGACTGCCGGGCAGATAAAGCTCTCAGGGCTCTGGGAGGTCTGCCTGGTGCCCGCTCCTCTCACCAGCTCCTTCCGTGACCCCTCTTCCGGCCCCGCCAGCCCCCTCCAGGCAGGGAGAACTTGACCACCAGGTGGGCAACCAATTCCTGTGGTCTTTGAATGAAGATGCTCTGGGAGCAGTTTAACCAAATCCCCCCCCCACCCCGGGTCTTCAGGGGCCCCCTCTCCGCCCAACCCAACCTATCCGCTTCCCAGAGTTTCCCCTCTTGTCTAAGATGGGCCCATAATTCCAGCAGCACCTCATTTCTGTAGAGGTCAGCTAGCCGGTGACCTTGAAGGAGGCAGATGCCAACCAGGAAGGAAGCCAAAAAGCCACCCAGCAGTGGCTGAAACGCCAAGTCCTTCTCTGGATTCAAATGCTAGTTATGGAGTAGAAGGCTCTTCCTCTATGTGCAGTCCTAACAGGCTGCTGTCTGGTTGGCAATGACCCCGGCCCCTGGCCTGGCAGACGCTCTTGTTGAATGAATGAATGAGTGAGTGAACGCAGCAAGCAAGGCCCTGGAGAGGGTGGGATGCTCTGGGCCACGCACTGAGATGCGACCTAGGACAGCTCAGGGGTGAGAGGCAGATGGTGAGAAGCGTACACGCGCGTGAGGGGCCTGCTGCCTGCCAGAGGCCGAGGTGCAGCCTCGCAACAGCCGGCATCCCCTGTTTAAGGCATGGGGTCCACAGGGCTAGCTTCAGAGGATTTATCTCCCCAAATATTTGAACATCAGCTTTGGTACTTAACGGGGTGTGTGTCCATCAGCTGTACGGAAAATTCATGGATGTAAAATCTCATATTCGCTCGAGATGACCGAGATCCATCATCCCGCTGGAAAGAACCCTGGAAGCAGAGCCAGAGGATCTGGGCTCCACTCCTTGGCCGTGTGCGCGTGGGCAAGTTGCTTGAGCAGCTGCAGCCTCAGTTTCCCCATCTGTAAAGTGGGAACAGACCCCACGTGGCGGGCTTCCCTACTGCTGTGTAAGGGACAAAGATGATGGTGCACAAGGAGTTTCTAACATGAGGATCTTCGAGATGCTTTTTGGGGCCTCAGTGGAAGTCTTGTACTCATCGGTTTAAACTGCTGCTAGAATTGATTCCTAAGACAAATGTGGCAGCGAAGCCTGAGAAGAGGGGTGCATCGGCCTCCAGGGGAGGACGCAGTGGTGGTGCAGCCAGGGGTGGAGTAGCCTGCTGTCAACCAGGGCTGGCTTCTGGCCCCAGCTCCTCCACAGGGGCTGTGTGAACTTGGGCAAGTCACTAAAGCTCTCTGAGCCTCTGTGTTTGCACCAGGTTAAATGAGATAAAGCTCCTACTAGACACAGTTCTTTGCATACAGTAGGTGCTCAGAAATGTGGATCTTTCCCCTTTCCCTTTCAAGACTTAAAGGGCTGAATCAAACAGGCAGGGAGGCCCTGAAACGTTTCGGCTTCTGTCCCTGACGTCTTGGCAGGAGAGACAGCTCAAAGGCCAAGTAGGGCTGAGCAAACCTGAGTGGCGCACAGATGGGGCGGATGAGCGAGGCGCCTTCTAGGGAGAAGCCAGAAGCGCCAGCCGGGACCTGCGGGGTCTGAGTCCTCCCTCGAAGCATTCATCCCGCAACAGGTCAATCACCAAGACAACTCGACTGAACCCCACACTGCATTTATTGAGCGCCTACTAGGCGCAGAGGCTTTCATGAGGTGCATGCATAATGAATGGCGGCCAAACAGTGTTGTCTTTGTGGGACAAGGAGCATGGAGGTCCAGAGGGGAAGACTCAACCGTGCCGGGGAGGCGGGGAAAGGAAGGCTCCATGGGGATGCTTTGTTTGCCCTGGGGAGGGGTTGTCCAGGCAGAGGAGGAGTGAAGACCACTGCAGACAGAAGGAAGAGCATGAACAGAGGCACAGAGCGGGGAAAACGGGATCAGTTGAGCCCAAATCCTCACAGTGAGTGACGGGGGATGGCGGCAGGTCGGCTGAGCATCTTTCCTTCTGAGTCTACGGTCCGGGTGGACAGCCCTTTGCTGCCAGCCCCACCCCCCGTTCGTCCAATGTCTTACTGAAAGCCCTTCTGTTTCTGAATTCCTGCTAACACCCTCTGCAGCCCTGGCAACTGGACAGGGCAGGTATTATTTCTGACTTGCAGATGGGGGCACTGGGGCTCAGAGAGGACAGGGGCTGCCTCTGCTCAAGGTCACAGAGGAGTGAGCGGCCAGGACTGGAATCTGGGTCCCCGCGCCCCCATGCCTGTCCTCTCTCTCTCCTAGCCTTTGCAGTAACACACATTTGGAAAGTTCCAGAGATCCTCTGTCCGGAGTTCCCACACTGCTCAGGCCCCATGGCCCATCCCCAGTGCCCTGTTGAACTCTAGTCCTTGTTTCCATAGAGACAATAAGAAGAGAACCTTCTCTCTCTCTATCCCAAGCCAAGACAACGCGGCCGTGGCCACAGGCTATATTTGTCAGGGGGATACCAGTGGGATTTGCAGATTCGGCTCAGGAAACTGGCCACTTGCTCTGCAGAAATAGATACATAAGATGCAGAGCTCTCTGGTCATTCTGCCAGAGCCCGGGCGGGGTGGGGTAGGGGAGACTGAGCCAGGGAAAGTTCTTGTGGACCAGCTGGCTGTGAAGTTCAGATATGGCCGTGCAGAGTTTCTGCCACAAGTGCCCCTGTCTTGGTGGAATGATTCAGTAAGAATAGATGGCTCTGTGTGTAATTCTGGTCCCCACCTGGGGAACCAGGAAAGGCCAGAAGCGGCTGACATTTACAGGAGCGCCAAAGCAGGAAGCCCCGACCACAGGCTAACAAGAGCTCCCTGGGGGGTGTGGCCCTCGGGGTTTGGAGAATCAAATGACGCGCAGGGATGAACTATGTTTGTCAAGGTTACTTACATCGTGCAGTGGGTAGGCTGCCGAGTAAACGCCATTGGCCAGCAGGCTCGTGATGCCTTGAAAACAAAGGCAGAGAGAAGATTACGGACAAGGCCCGTCTCCAACGGCTCCGTGTTCAATCAGAGCGGTCCCAGGGCTGTTGTCTCAATCACCGAGAATTTTCTCAAAGCGAGCCACACCTGGTTGCACAGAGCCCGACCACCTTTCTGGGGTTTCCTCCCCGGGTTCGACTAGGAGATGATAAAAACATGCTCTATTGGCAGAATTAGGAAGACACAGAGGAAACCCCAGGAGGAAGTTACATCTGGGAGGAAGGAGGTACCCCCAAACCTGCGATTCACCAGCTACCCCCGCCTGCTCGAGGGCAAACCTGCAGGTGAGGAAGGGGGATTGTAAGTGGTTAGAAAAGCTGAATCAGGAGAAAAATATGGATGGAAAAATTGATGGTGTCAGAAAACACACATACAATTTGGAATTAGATTTTAGGTTGATTGGAAAAGCCAAAGAGGAGGCCTGCGTGCCCCACGCGGGGGCAGAGGCACTTACCGTATTTACCACATTTTCGCCTTTTACTTAAAAGGGCAGAGTCCTTCTTTCTTCCCTCTCCTTGCCCTGTTTATACATCCAGCTATTAGTTACATGCAAAAGGGCCTGAAAGGATCAAAGCTGCATTTGGGGGGCAAAGCGCTCACGCACAGTCCAGCACTCCTGGGGGGCAGGGGAATGATGGCCGGGCCCCTTGTTTGCTGCCTGAAGCCCCGCGCTGGGAGCAGGATAAAAATAACCACACCTGCACCTCCTAGAATCCAGAGGTGTGGGCTTGGGCACCCAGCCCCAGAAGACAGCGTCGTGAGGGGGTAAGGCAGAGCCCGGCCATGGGTCTGGGGCTTCCCAGAGATCTGATCTTGCTTCGCACACATCCTTGGGGGCCAGGGCTGCCCAGGAGTTTCCACGAAGCCCTTTGCTGGTCACAGAACCCTCTGCCTGGATGAAGAGGCTTTCTAGGTGGTAAGGGGGTCAGATTTTCCAGTGGCCTGGCCAGCCCACTCTTGACTACTCTGCTGTGACACTGGTGGGAAAGGCACTCCCTGAAATCCACTTAAAAATAGACCATCTCAGGCTTCCCTGGTGGCGCAGTGGTTGAGAGTCCATCTGCCGATGCAGGGGACACGGGTTCGTGCCCCGGTCCGGGAAGATCCCACATGCCGCGGAGCGGCTGGGCCCGTGAGCCATGGCCGCTGAGCCTGCGCGTCCGGAG
>NW_006792775.1:3623005-3623189 GCF_000442215.2 Lipotes vexillifer
AAAAAAAAAAAATAGACCATCTCCTCAGCTAGTGATCTGGAATGGTCAGGGCACCTAGGGACACTTAGAAGTCCAAACTGGAGCCAGGTGGGAGCACGTGGCCAAAGCCCCACGAGTGGAAAGTTCAGCTGCAGTAAAAAATGAACAAGGGGCCGGATTCAGGTTCACCGGGCCCCCCCCCCCC
>NW_006792775.1:3623199-3652300 GCF_000442215.2 Lipotes vexillifer
TCAGGTTCCCCGGGCCCCCCCCCCCCCACTGCCCCTAGAATGCTCTCAACACCGTGCTGCCACAGGTGCGCCCTCTACCCGGAAGCCTCACCCCTCCAATGTCATCTCATCAGAAAGACCTCTGATCACTGGCTCATCCCCCTTCACTCCCCATCTCCCTCAACCTGCAAGATTGTCTTCTGGTTTTCCTTGTCATCTCTCATCTGTTTCCATCCTCCAGAATGGAAACTCCCTGAGGGTAGGGACCTTCCTGGCACAGAGGCTGGTGGGTGACCGAACCCATCCATGAATCTGGAGGTCAGGAGGGCTCTCAGACAATGCCAGTGTGAAATGGGGCGCAGAGAAGGCCCCTCCATCTCTCTGCTTCGTCACCGGCACTGGGAACCAGCGCTGCCAGGGAACTGGCCAGAACACACAGCATGGCCCGGGGCGGGGATCAGCTCTAGCTGAGAAGCGCCAGACCCTGGACTCTCTGCAAACCTTCACAGCAAACACACGAGTCTCCACCAGAAGGGACCCTACAGGGACGCTAAAGGGAGACTGAGTTCTGAGCTGCATCGCTGGGACTAGACCCGGGCTTCTCCCCACTTCTGGTGGCTGGGGCCCCCCTGGAGGACCTTGCTCCATTGGGGACAGTTTTCCTAGCCTCCTCTCGACTCCTGAAAGTGTGTCCCCCGCCACGACTTAGTACACGGGCTTAGAGATTTCAGGCCCAGAGGGCGGGCCCGTGACTGAACACTGGCCACCCTGGGCAGCCTGGCTGAGCCTGGAGGTGTCGTCCCCCCCCCACCCCCACCCCGCATCCTGGGCCTGCCCCAGGCTTCAGCTGCGAGCATCTGACTCCTCCTGTACTTTGCTTCCTTCCCTCCCGGGAAGCCAATAGGCAGGGCGTCTCTCCTGAACTACAGGCTCGGAGCTTCAGATGCTTCCAGAGCATGAAGGATTGTGCCGTGAGCTCCGCTCTCAGAAGGGCATAAAGCAGCTCAACAGGAACGGGGGAAAGACCGGGAAAAGGCATCACTTTGCCTTGAAACGTTTTGCAAACGTTTAGCAAACTCAGCCTGCGGTGGTGGCCAAGGGACCTGCACGGCAGGGCGGGGGGGATGTTTCCCTCTGCACACTTTAATCGAGAAGGTTTTGCACCTGTGGCTGAGGTGTTCTGTAAACTGGTACCTGAGCCCAGCGGGGCCGGTTTTGCAGCAGGTTCTGCCTAAGGGCACACATCAAGGGGCACCTCTTCCAGCAAGGCCACGGCCCGGGTGGGGCACCTTCTAGACTGTGTGCGTGTCTGGCTGGTGCATCAGGCTGCTGCCCCAGCTGGAACCCTAACTACCTTCCCCTGGACTGTGAAGGTCAAGAGAGGGTCAGGACCCCTTGGTCACCCTCCAGTTTCCAGCAGCCAGGATTTACCGCCTCTGCATTGAGAGGCTCCACAGGCCACCACAGATGCCTCAAGCCAGAGAGGAGGATCCTTTTGTGCTTAAAAGGGCCGTAAAACCGCCCCTTGGTCCTGGAACGGCCCTCCTGCCTGAGACTGTTACACCAGCCTTAAATCAAAACCCTCTAAAAAACCCCAGGCCGGCCACCCGCCTCCCACAGAGAAGATGCAGAGGCAAGATTACACAGAGAGATGAGCGCTGAGCTCAAACCCCAAGCACGCCCTTACCCATGCTGTACTTGGCTTTGGTACACGTTGTTCTCTTCAGGATTTCGTAGACCTGTTGTGGAGACAAGGGGGGGACCAGAGCTACACCATCACGGGTCACCGGGAAGGGAGGTGGTGACCGTTACCAGCACCAGCCTCCTGCGTTCCCCAAGGATGGGGTCAGGATTTGCGTTCTTGGGGACAAGGTCACCTCGAAGGGCCCACGCTGTGCTTGGGCTCAGGAGTACGGGGGTCCCGTGCACTCTGCTGGTGGGTTTCCGCCCCTTTTGGCTGAGAGGTGAGTTGGAATTCAGAGGCATGAGGACTCCGCTGATAGGACCACTCTCGGGTGTGGCCCTGAATGTTCTAGAAACCTGTGCCCCTTTTACGAACAAAACACTTCACTTCGCTGCCTCAGGAGCCCCGGCTTGGGGGTCTGCCTGCCTGGGTCTGCGTACTTGTAGCCGTGTGGTCTTGGGCTAACTACCTCGTGCCCCGTGCCTCAGTTTCTCCACCCACAAAATGGGGTGAAAAGAATCGGCCATGTGCCATAGACGCGTGGGTCAGAACACTCCAACCCCCCGAGACCCCCCCGAGGTGCCACCCTCCAGTGCCCCCCAGGCCCTGGGCCATCTGACTTTCTCTCCTCCTCTCCATCCGCCCAGCCCTGTCCCAGCAACCTGGCCTCCTGGCTGCCCCCATCACTCGCCAACCCTCTCCTGAGGCCACAGGGCCTTCACCATGGCTGTTTCTTTTGCCAGAAGCGCTTCTCTCCTGAGAGCTAAACGGCTACAGAGCTACCTTAACAAACAGGTCACCTAGCAGCCACCGTCCCTGTTGCTCTGCCTTCTAACTTTGCTCTCTCTCTTTTTTTTTTGGCCGCCCCACTCGGCTTGAAGGATCTTAGTTCCCTGACCAGGGATGAACATGGGCCCTGGCGGTGAAAGTGCCCAGTCCTATAACCACTGGACCGCCAGGCAGTTCCCTAACTCTGCTCTCTTGTCCCGGATTACTCCACCCCTGCCATGTGCCTGTTGCCTCCCTCACCTCCTGCCCATCTTGGGCAGACACGAGGTGCTCAGTAACTGACTGATGAATGAATGAAAATGACCCAGTTAGCTGGCTCTCTCCCTAGCACCTCTTGAATCTAATCGGTCGCCTCATCCTGACCTTGCTGATTCTCCCATAACCACCTCCTCCCTTCCATGTGCAGCCACAGCCCCCCTTCACAACCACCCCTGTGATCCCACACCCACCCTCCATCTGCCCTTCCACGACTGGCCACCGGCAGTGATCTTTCTAGGACCTTGCTCCACAACCATCTATGGCTCCCTAGTGCCTACAGGCTGAAAACCCAAGTCCTAAGACCAGCACCTCAGGTCCTTCCCCATTGTTCCTCGCTGATCCCGACTCCTACCCGCCTGCACACTGGGTTGCCCCGATATGCTAGCAGCACAGGGAAGGAGACAGGAGGGACTGTTATATCTCTGTCTAGAAGGACGTTGGGTCTCAAGACCACAGGGTCCAACTAACCAAGGGCAAAGTTTTGAGTCACCAAAGGGTTTCTCTGGAGCCTTGGTGTTTTACAAACAGGCCTCAGGGTCTCTGGGAGAGAGTGCCCCCCACCCCAGAGGTAATCGGAGTCATGGATCGTTCAGCTAACACTTACTGGCTCGGACAGAATTGCCTTCTGTGACTTGGGGATCACAGTCTGAGCTCAATTTTAAAGTGGATTCTCCACGAGAGGGGGCCTAGAGCTTCCATTCACATATGACCCCAACCCCAGGCCACCACCCCGACAGCAAGAGTGAATTTACGGGGACTTCCCTGGCAGTCCAGTGGTTAGGACTCCACACTTCCACTGCCAGGGGCCCGGGTTCGATCCCTGGTCGGAGAACTAAGATCCCGCAAGCCACATGGTGTGGCCAAAAAAGTAAAATAAAATAAAACAATAAAGTAAAAAAAAAGAGAACTGAATTTACAAATCTGCACCCAGCCCTGTGCTTCCAGGAGCATCCTAGTGGCTCCAGATAATGTAAAAACTGGGGTGCACATATGTATGGAAACACAGCACGTGCCTCAGTTCCCCCAGCTGGCCATTCCAATTCTCTCCCGTCCCAAAATGACAGAGAAAAAGAGACCCCGTTCAGGTTCAACTGCGTCTGGTTCTCCTGAGAGGTCGGTTTCCAAGAGGGAGAACTTACCTCTCCTGGACCACATGTCAGCCTCGAGCCACATCGGCTGCTGACGTTTTTGCATAAACGAGTTCCTCATTGTTTATTATAAACTATGAGATTTAATTACTAATTGCATCAGTAACACGGTCAATAATAAAAACCACAGCAGCGGCTATGTCCCCGGCGCTGCATCCAGGTTACCCTTGGTGTGCGCGCACGGCTGCCCTTTGGGCAGGACGCCACCTCGTCCCGTTTGCGAGTCGCTAGGCTGGGAGGGGACACAGGGTTGATGGGACCGGGCTCTGTCTGTCCAGGCAGTGGCCTGAGCCCCCCACGCCAAGGCAGCCTGCACCACTCACTGTCCTGTGCCTGGGTGCCTGCCAGTCTCAGGATGTGTCTGTGAGGGGCTGTTATCTGCTCAAGGTCAAGCGGCCGCCTCCTGCCAGCCCTGCCCGTCTCCTCGCCAGGCTGGGCTTTCTGGGCCAGGAAGAGAGAGAAGCAGCAGCTTGGCTGCGAGGTTAATACTAGTTTAGACAGAAGTTGGGTCCTGAGCAGTGCACAGCCCAGCTTGGCTGGTGGACAACTTGGCGGCCGATGGATGAACATTAAACCAATACCTGGAGTAGGGCAGGGTGGCCTGGTCAGATTTCAAGCCACAGTTTGCTCGTCTGGCAAAGCTCTGGATATCTACCCAAACCCTCGTCCCTTTGCCTACACCCCCCCATCACTCCTGCCAGGCCTGCCTGCTCACAAACCTCCAGAGAGATAGGGACGTACAGATTCCACTAAGGGCAAGTGGCACGGAGGATGGAGAGGCGTGCTGGGAACTGCAAAGATGCGGGAACGTTTTGAAATAACCCAGCGGGTCTGGAATCCCTCTGCGTCTTCCCTGCTGCTCCACTCCCGCCATCCCCTGGGCCCCTCGCAGCCCGCTGGTTTTATTATTCTAATTATTTCTGTCACAGACAATTAGAGCCCCTTCCACCCAGAGGAGCTTGGCTGAAATGAAATTATCATCCCATTTCCCGGGGCCACCTTGCTGGGGAGCTATGGATTCCCACGAGTGAGCGATACTTACGATCGTGCTCCGGGTTTTGCTGTCGAAAAAGGAATCCTTGTCAGACAGGTCAAATCTGTTGAAATTTTGGGAACAAAAAGAGACACAGCTCACTGGAGTCAGCGCTCCCGGTTTCCGAGGCCTTGGGGGACCACACTACCCCCATGAGCGGCGACCGTGAAATTGACGAAGCTCTGTCCGCATGCCGGGTGTGACCCGACCCTGGGCATTTGGAAGAGTCTGTTTATCCCCTCACCCCTCGGGGAGGCTGGGAGACCCCCGTGGGTGGGAAGTGACCCCAGGGGCAACTGTGGTCAGACCTCCCCCGCCGAGGATCCCTTTTCCTTCCAATGACACCCTCGGGGGCAGATTTTAGTCTCTGCGGCAGCACTCCTGGGGTGATCTCACCATCGGACACTTTACTATTTAAGACAGTCTCCCTATAATTTCCAAATGGTTTCCGTCCTGAGGTCTTGGGCCACACAGAGATTTCCTAAGGCTTCCTGAGGGCAGAGGGATGTCTCTGGAACACGTTACTCGATTCCCAACACACTCAGCGTACAGCGGGGGAGGGCGACTCTGGGTTGGGGGTGGCCCAGAGCCTGGAGGTGAGCCAAGCCTGGCAAGGCAGGGGGTGCCAAGGGAGGTGGCCAGGGCCCTGGGGGTCATGGAAAGAGGGCGTCTCCCTCTAATGCGCGGGGGCCCGGGTCCTGGTGCTGGCGGGAGGAGTTGGGCCGGAGCCACTTCCTTCTCTCTTATGTCTCAGCCCCAGGAGGATCGGGAAACAGCGAGTGAAGCATGTGGCCCCGGCCCTGTGACTAATGCCCTGGCCAGGGCGGAAGCCCCAGTTCTGAGCGGAGGCTCTTCATGTCTCGTGGGACCAGGGGTGTCCAGGAGCCTCCCATCCCCTAGAGCTCGTCATCCTAGCCCCACAGGATTCCCAGACTCCAAGCTTTCTATTCCCACCCCTGCCCTCGCTCCAGCTCTGCCCAGTGAGGCCTCACGGAGGCCTTGCCGCTGCCGCTGCCCCAGGTGGCTACGCCTCATTGCCCCTCAGTAGCAGGGGAGGAGGGAAGGTTCCAGAATAGGTGCAGCCTGCCTGCGCACTGGCTGCGAGTCTCTGGGGCCTCAGGACTCCAGCCGGGGCTGCTTTTCGGTTCCTGGCGCCCAGAGCTCGGCAGCCTTCAGGAGGTGCAGCTAACCAGACCCGACTCCTCGGGACACATCCCAAGAGGGACAGAGCGGGGCAGGGGGAGGGTACCCAGATCACTGCTTTGGGGCTTTAATCCCAGGCCCAGGCCTTCCCTCACATGGGCTCAAGCTAGTGTGCCCGAGTGTCACCCAGCATATCAAGACTTGTTGTCCCCTTAATTCCTCAGTTAATAATGACCTTGGAAATTACTTCCAGGGCCTCTTCTGTGCTCAAGAACCACAAGCTCTTATGCGAATATGCTCCAGGGGCTGAAATCCCCACTTCATTGGGGGTTGGAGAACTCCCTCTGGCCTCAGAGGGCCAAGTCCAACACGGGGTGGAATCACCACACGGCGCGGGGCCCTCGGGAAGGGCAAGCGGGGGCGGGGGCATCCCCACTCACAGGTGCTTTTTCTCCCTGGAGAAGGGATAGGAGAGCCTCTTTGTGGTCTGGGGTCTGTGCTCCGCCACCTTGGGCTGGATGGGGTCCGTCATCTTCTGGAGCACAGAGTTGATCTTTTTCAGGAGGCCACGGGTCTCATTAATGTGATACAGCTGCGGGCGAGGCAGGGAAAGGGGACGCAGGTCATCTGCTGAGCCATGACTCTGGGAATCTATTCTGAGACGGGCAGGGAACTAGCCCCCTGCCACAGAGACGGCCCGGCCTGGGAACAGGGGGCGGGGATGGGCCACGATGCCCCCTCCACGTCCGCGTTTCTAGATGAGCCTGAAAGCTCAGAGTTTCGGGAGATCCCAGCCAAAAGGGCAATTCTAGTACATTCCAGAGAACTTCCCCCAACTCCACTTTTGTTTAAAAAGAGGTAATCCAAAGGATTCTGGAGGCTTTGAGAAGCTGGGAGCTGACTCACTCCCGAGAACAGCTTTCCTCCCCAAGGACAAAAGTAAACCCCGACGCCTCGCTAAGCTCCTTGGATGCACTGGCAGACTGCTTCCCAGCCTGAAGATGTCAGAGATTAAGAAGAAAAGCCCTGGCAAGCGAGGAAATGGAATTAAAATGAGTCTGATAAATTAGCTGAAATACTGAAAGTACGAACGGTCAGAGCGGGAAGTTTCACTGTGTTTGTATCTATGAGAAGTTCCCGGGCTCCTGTGGCATCTCTGGGGGAGCGGGTTATACTCTCCGCCCGCAGGACATGGGAGGCCTCCTGCCCTCCCGAGGCGGTGGGGGGGGGCGGCCCTGAAGCTCCCTTGGGCTTTCGTGACAACTCAGACCTTCCCGATGACGTTTTCCTGCCGGGCAGCCCTGAAACGACCCCTGTGGAGTAGGGACGTCACCACTCACCTTCCTGGTCGGCATCTTCAGTTTCAAAAACTCAGCCTCTCTGCAGAGCACGTTCCAGGGTGCGTGGATTTTTACAAATCCAACCCCGTGAATTTTCGTCTAGAAAGAGGGGAGAGGTCCTTGGTCAGCGTGGGCAGATGTTTGGGGCTGAAAACCATTTTCACCTTCGGGGACCACAACAGTTTACTGGGCGGCTGTTTCTGCCTGTCACCTCATGGCTCCTCTGACGATGCTTTGAGGCACTGCTAGAATCCCCTCCTTCCAGATGACAGAAGAAAGCTGCGGGGCTGAGAGGGCTCCCCCAGGTCCCAAGGGAATGATAAACAGCCGGGAGGGTGCCTGGAGGGAGGTCTCCGATCCCACAACACCTGGGAAGTTCTCAGAGGGGTAGCCGAGGGGCCCCAGAGCAGCCTGAGCCACAGAAGGTCTTGCACAACTGAGAGGCCAGGCCCTTTGACTGAGTGGCTGTACTTGGTGTCCCCGGGGTGCCCAAGCAGAAATGAGGAGGTGATGGTGAAGATGGTCCCCTCTGGGCATCTCTGTGGGGTCAGGACACACCTCTGTCTGGACCTGGCCACCCTCCGGGTTCTCTGGGTCAGCACTGCCTTTATCCTAATGTGAGAGGACTCGAGGCGGCGCTGCATTCGAGTCCAGCCCCCCGCCCCCACTAAGCTGCTGTGAACTTGGACAAGTCATTTCTGGTCCAGCGTGTCTGAATGACAGGACTGGGCAGCTGAGGGCCCCTGAGTGCTGCCCCACCAGGAACTGCACAAGCTAAGAGCTTCGAGAACTGACTCCAATAAGCTCTATGGGAAAGGCAGGACCACTGTCCCCCCTTCACGGAGGGGAACACTGAGGCTTGAGAGATTAAGTCACCGCCTAGGTTCCTCAGAAAATTAAAACTAGAGCCACCGAATGATCCAGCCATCCCACCTCTGGGTAGTTGTCCCCAGGAAATGACATCAGCACATTCACATCAGCACCACCACGTTCACTCAGCATTACTCACGACAGCCAAGATACAGAAACAACCTAAGCGTCCTTGGACGGATGAATAGATCAAGAGAGTGTGGTAGACATATACAGCGCAGTATTATTGACCCATAAAAAAGAAGGAAATCCTGCCATTTGTGACAACATGGATGAACCTGGAGGACATTCTGCTATGTGAAATGGGTCAGAGGGACAAGCATTGCATGGTATCACTTATATGTAGAATTAAAAAAATGCTGATTTCATAGAAACGGTGTTTGCCAGGGGCTGGGTGGGGGGATGAGAATGGGGAGATAGGTCAGAGGGTACCAGCTTTCAGTTATAAGATTAAGTTTTGAGGACCTAATGAACAGCAGGGTGACTCTAGTTACTAACATGGTATTGTATACTTGAAAGGTGTTGAGAGATCAAAGTGTTCTCAGCGCGCACGCGCACACACACACACACACACACACACACACACACACACACACACAGAGTTAACTGTGTGAGGTGATGGGCGAGTTAATTACCTTGATCTGGGTAACCATTCCACGGTGCCTATGTGCATCAAGTCATCACAGTGTAGACTTTAAATGTACACAATTATATTTGTCAATTACTCCTCAATAAAGTTGTGGGTGGAAAGTCAGGGCCTGGCATCTTGCAGCTGGCGGGTGTGGGAACCCGGGTTCACATGCAGGCCATACACACTCTTAATCGTGGGTGAGACCACACACATGCCAACAACTCTCTATTTTTCTGATTTTCTCTGTTCCCCTTACCTTTCGTGTTATAAGAGATTCCCTTTATTGAGTGAATAGCATCAACGTGGCGATAACACGTTTCCCCACCTAAGACGCAGGTAACACCAGCAGACTTCCCAATCACCCCGAGATAACTGGGGTGCCCCATTGCAACAAAAAGCAAAGAAACACAACATCCCCCTCAGACAGAGCCGCCCTATGGCAGTGGGGTCCTCAGTCCACCAGCCATCTCAAGGGGACCGCCGGGGGCTCGGAGCCCACGCTGGGCCCCCAGGTTGAGGTCCCACTTCACCTTTCCACAATTCCAGGGGTCCTGGCAGAAGGGAGCCGGGCCACGGCAGGGGCTGTGTGTGGCCGGCACTCGGGACTCGATATGGGGCTGACTCGGGTCTGCGCTGGGCTCTGAGCCCCAGGTCCCGTCACCAGCCTCAGAGTGTACACAGCTCATGGGGATCACTGCAGGTTTTTGGCAAAAAGCAACGGAGTCAAAGTCACTTGGGACTGATTTTTAAGAAAAACTCCTCCGTGGTCCAAACACACTCGTCCAGCGCCAGTCTCGGTCCCCAGTGAGACGTGGGGCTCCTGCCTCACCTCGAGAAAAGGGCCACACCTGCTGGGAGAACTCCGGCTCATCTCTCCATCTCTGATGCAGAGGCCCCCATGCCCCCCACAACCAGAAGAGCGAGCCTCTCCCCGGGGCCTCAGTGTCACCGCACAGGCCTTGTCTATGTGGCCCCAGCAGGCAGGCGAGTCCTGTCCGGAGGCTCCCAGCTCACTGGCCCTGCTGCCCACGTTGGGGCACTGCAGATGCTGCACATGTCCCCTGAACGAGCGGATGAAGTCCCCTAACAATGATGATGACGGGGGCGGGGGCGGGGGCGGGGCAGGAGGCTGGGACCCACTGGGCGCTCACTACGTGCCAGGCCCTGCTTCAGGCATTCGTGCGTATTAACTCATTTAACCCCACGACAGGCCCGTGAGGGTGAGCCTGCCACTGTCCTCACGTTGGAGCCCAGAGGTTCACACTGTGCAAGTTCACCGTGAGTGTCCAGGGCAGGCTGCAGCCAATGGCCACAGACCGGGCAGCTTTAACAACACAAATTCATTCCCTTCCAGCTCTGGAGCCAGAAGTCTGTGATCAAGGTGTGGGCAGGGCCGCGCTCTCTCCAGAGGCTCCCGGGGAGGGGCCCTCTCACCTTGCCCAGCCGCCGGGGACCCCAGGCCTTCCTGGGCTTGTGGCCATATCACCCCAACCTCTGTGCCCATCTGCACAAGCCTTCTCCCCTGTGTGGCTCCGTGTTTCAAGCCTCCCTCTCTTTTCTCTTCCAAAGACACCTGTCATTGGATTTAGTGTCCACACGAATCCAGGATGATCTGGTGCAGAGATCAGTAACTTACTTACATCTGCCAAGACCCTTCTTCCAAATAAGGTCACATTTGCAGATTCCAGGAGGACAGCTTTGGGAGCTGCCACTTGGCCCACGATACTCGCCATGAAGCAGCAGGTCAGAGCCCCACAGGGCTCGGTGCAGGGAGCTTATCAAAGTGGCTGGAAACTTTGAAGAAGCAGGTCCAGGAGCTGGGTCCTGAGGCTGCTTCCAGGACCAGGGTGCTCGGCCACAGGGACCAGATGCGCAAGGCTCGAGGTGTGCTGGCTGGCGTGAGGCACACCTGCAGGGAGCCTGGAGCCTGACACCACGGCCCAGGGCTGGGGACTCGGCGGCGCGGGCTTGGGAACGGACGCGTGGACTAGTGTGGACCAGAGGAGGCAGCCCGGGGGCTCGGGCAAGGGGAGCCCAGATCTTCCTGCTGCCCTCAAGGGGCAGGTCGGGTGGGCACCGGGGGAGGCCATGGATTGGGCGGCCTGTGTCCGAGTCCTGGCGGGCTGCTGTGTTGTCTCCAGCAAGTGACTCAACCTCTCTGAACCCCCTTTGGCTCATCTGCAAATCTTTGCAGTTCAGACTTGCTTCACAGCTGGGGGAGTCCCTGATGCTCCTAACACTTCCATCCAGCCTCGTGGCTGGGGCTATGGCTTGTCTCCGTGACCTTGAGGCTGGTGAGACCACGCCTGCGTGGACTCCTTTGGCTAAGAAGCTTGAAGCCGCCTCCCCAGCTCCAGGAAGCCCCGGGGGCACCATGAAATGACCGAGAAGTGACCATGGACGGCCCCGTGAGGCAGACCCCCTCTTTCCCGTTACAGCCCAAGTTTATTTCTGTGCCCACTGCTCAGCCACATGCGAAGACCCAAAATATATTCTTCCGAGTCCGTGGCGAGTTCTCTTGATGGTGGTCAAGGACCAGTGCCCGGGCTGGCCTCCCTGGGAAAACACGCTCCGCTGTTTATGTGAGCAGTGGGGTCCCTCCCAGGGAAATACCTGGCAGGATTGGGGAAAGGGGTCATGGGACCAGTTGGACAAGAACACATATGGGATGTTTTAAACCTTGGTGCCCGGCCTGACAGCAGCGTGCCCCTGCAGGAAGAAATCGTGAGATGCCAGGTCCCCTCCCTCAGCCAGATGCCCCGGAGCCGTGGGTTCTGTCCTGACTCTGGTCCCTCTGGTGTGGGGAGGTCAGAGGCCACAGAACTGCCTGGGCCGCGCACCATGGCGTGGGCGTGGGGAGGGCCAGGCCTCAGGGTCCCGCAATGGCCTGCCACCAAATGCTGGACAAAATAAATAAATAAAATAAATGTCACGTCTTAGAGTTGCTGAAGACCTGAGAAGACCCAGAGGAGTAACCGAGACCATGCCATGAAGGGGTTTCTACCGATGCAGACACTTGGGCTGGAGGGGGGAGGGAGGTTTCTGCCCCAGGCCCACCCAAGATAGGGAGTCTAACAGAAGACCCTCCCCCATGGAGCCGGACCCCCATGAGATGACACTTTCAGGTGACCCAGAAAGGGCTCCGTCCTCCAACCCTGGGAATTACAAGGAAGGCAGTCCTGGTGCTGAGCAGGAAAGGGAGGGAATGAGGGCCTCCCCGAGAAGTCCTGGTCCCAAAGGTACGGCCCCAGTGGGTCTGGGCACCTCAGCTTGTGACCTTGGCTCAAGGTGGTTCTGTCTATAGTGCCCTCAGATGTGACGAATGCAAGACTTTCTGGACAAGGGCATCTTCCTCCCGGGCTTGGGGAACTCGCCCCCCGCATCACGGGCTACATAAGGGTTGTGGTCAGTGGGCAGGGGCGCCAGGCCCACCAGGATCGATGGCAGCTGGAGAGGAAGCAAGAGAAGTGATGCCCTCAGCCTCGGGGCTCTGCGAGGGTCAGACGGACAAGAAACCAACTCTGCTCACCTTGCTTAAAGAAATAAACCTCAGGACAGAAAGGTTATGCAAAGGACAGGAAACTATTAAAAAATGACACAGCCAACTTGGAAGAAGAACCAAACAGAACTTTGCAGAAATAAAAACGTATCATAATGAGAAGTGAAAATTCAACAGACACGTTCGAAGGTACTTGACCTCTCCAAGGAAAGGGAGACACATGGGCGTATAGCAGGGAGTTGCCAGTAAATAGATGCCAGTAAGGTATGCAACCCTCCACAACTCCCCTGCTCTCAGGAAGAAAAAACCAACCCTGATCTGTAGCTGCAGCATTTGCCAATTTCCACAGTGTAAATACTCCGGCCGTGGCCTATTTCAAGCTACCAAAGTGTTAACACCCGGCTGGCAGAATTCCTGATGAGCCAGAAAGAGCTGACTCTGGCACACCACGGGCCTAGAGACACAGGAGGATGTCAGAACTGCAGCCAGAGTGGCACAGATTTTAGCCCGACTACTTGGGACCTGGGCAGAGATGCCCTTGGGGAACTTTAAAGACATGACTTTTAAAAAGTGTCCAGAATTTACTTTATAGCAAGTATGCTTCCACAAAACCAAGACAGGCCCAAAGGAAGTCAGGTGGGGTGTGTAAAAGCCTCAGCACTTAAGACTCAAGAGACATAAAATCTTTAGGGCCAAAGAAATGAATGCATAATGGTGGAATTGTGGAGAAATGAGAGCTTCAGGACTAGACAATGGCCCCTAACATCCCACTGTAGGAGAGGCTCAGGGCAGAGGCACTAAGCCTGGGGATGGGAGTGGGGGCTGAAGGCCACATGGTTCAGGGCAAAGAGAGTGACACTGGGAGCCACGACCCAGGTTCAAGTGCTGGTCCCGCCCCTGGTGGGCCCGGTGGCCTTGGTCTCCTTGCCCCACCTCTCAGAGCCTCAGTTCCTTCCCTCTGCAAAGGGATCTGATCTCTGTGCCACACGGCAGGTTAGGGCACCCACACCAGGTGGGATGGGGTTTGCTTCCGAACTGACAAGTCCCTGAGAATGTCTGTTGCGCCTTTGTCCCTTACACATGCAGATGTCGGGATTAGACCTCAGGTTCCTCAGAGTCAAGGACCCCCACCCCAACGCCCAGCCTGCGAGGAGGGACCGCTCCTCTGTGCTCATCACCATGCTTACCCAAGCCCCAGAGACGCCTCAGAAACCACTCATGCCTGCAAAACCTCGGCTGGAAACTGCAAGAAACACGTTCCCCTGCCTGTCCCATGACCACCCCTCCGGGAGGAAGGACGTGCCATCACCTCCATTCTACAGATGGGAAAACTGAGGTCCAGAGGGGGGAAGCCACTCGCCTGAGGCTGCTCGGCCAGGAAGTGGCTGAGCAGGGTCTGGACCTGCACACGTGGCCCTCACAGGGGCCAGGCGGGGTCTGAGCCTCACTGGGAGCTCAGATATACTCACCACCTGACGGTGCATCCCAAAGTTTGGTGTGCAAGCAGCACCCATCCTCCCGCAGTCAGTTCCTCACTTGCTTTTCAAAAGCAACATCCACAAAGATGGGAAACAGATGTCACGGCAGCCCACACCAGCTTCGGGTAGGAACACGGAGAAACAACAGCGCACCAGCCCCGGGGCGAGGAGAGGAGCCCCGAAGAGCAGCATGAAAGCAAAACTGATTTTTCAGGGTTCGTGTGTCCGCGGCCTTAACAATTCTGCCAAAGCTGGGGTCAAGTTCAACTTCAGGGCAGTGCGGGCCTCGGTCACCCCCAGCACACAGCCGGCATTTTAGTGTGTGGCCTTCTTGGCAATGGCCAATGGACATAAATAATGTCCCAGCTTTGAGGCTGGACTTGAAAAATGCTGATGGATTTCAGTTGCAAGGAAACATGTTGGCCACAAGCTGCTCTTGTCCGTTTACTGGGAACCCTGGACGCTGACCCCACTGCCGTTGGGGGGTAGGGTGGGAGGAGGGTCTCCTTGAGAAGGCAGGCCTGGACCGCCTGTCTCCACGACCTTTTCCTCCCTCATTTCCTATCACGTGTGTTGTCTGTCCCAGGGGGTCTCTGACATGACACCCCTCTTGGACCCTCATGTGTGAAACCGACTTTGGGGGCCGTCCTCTGGATCAGGCGCCAGACCCTAACTTGACACCCAGGGCCCCTCTCTTGCAGGGAAGCCGTGTTCACACTGGGTTCCTCTGAGCCTGCGGTGCCCGGGGGAGGGTGGGAGCAGTGGGGAACCTATGGTTAGAGCCTGTTGGCCAGGCTCAATCTCTATCCATCCTATAATCAGGGTTATGAGCACGTTTCTTCCAGACCCGTCACTTCCCTCTCCACGGTTCTTGGCCCAGTGTACCCAGTACGGGGGTCTCTGTCTGGGGTTACCTCTGGGGCAACCTCTGGCGCACTGAATAGTGAATCAGGGGCTTGCGTGGATGTTGGGGGCCCCTTTCCTGGGATGTTTCTGATGGCTCACGGGGAACAGGCTTGCACACTCCTCACACCTCCAATTATGGTCCAGGGTCGGCCGCTTCATATGCAGGTTAGAAGCACAGTGTGAAAGCACGCAGACCTGCTGAGTCAGAGCCTGCATCTTGGCAGGACCCCACGGGGTTCCCGTGCACATCCGGGGCCCTGCACCGAGGCAGCCAGGCCAAGGCTTTGTCCCTCCCAGACCACCTGCCCCGCTCTGCCCTCCGACCACGAGCCATGCCTCGCCGACCCACTGCTGTACCTCTAGGGGTCCTGCATGAGCCACACCACTCCTGGGATAACACCCCTGTGCAGAGTCTCAGCTCTGTAGCGTGGTGAATGGTACCCCCCAAAAGAGACATCCACATCCTAACTCCCTGTATCTGTGAATGGGACCTTATTCGGAAATGGGGTCTTTGCAGATGCAATCAAGTTAAGATAAGGTTATACTGGATTAGGATGGGCCTTAAGCAGAATGACTGGTGTCCTTATGAGAAGAGGAGAGACGTACAGAGGAGGCCACGTGAAGACGAGGCATAGGTTGGAGGGACGCGGCCACAAGCCCAGGAACACCCGGAGCCCCCAGAAGCTGGAAGAGGCGAGAGGAATGCTCCCCTAGAGCCTTGGGAGGGAGCACGGCCCTGCTGACACCTTGACTTTGGACTTCTGGCCTCCAGAACTGGGAGGGAATCAACTTGTGTTGTTTTAAGCCCCCCCAGTTTGTGGTCATTGGTTCCGGCAGCCCCAGGACACTCACTGTTCTGTGTCCCTAAGAACCAGCCCCCACTGTGCCCTGAGCCAGGCCCGTCTTCCACTGGTCATCACGGGATGTCTTCACAACAATAAACCTCCTGACTCGGGAGAAAGGCTCGCACGGCACACAGGGGCCCCATCCGTGTGGGGCTCGTGGCCCACGCTGCCCAGGAGCGGCTCAGTCTCACACGCCCACTGGCCCCTGGGAGAGCAAAGGCAGGTCACACACCTCTGCGCTGCTGGTGACCTCCATGTGCTGCCTGGTCACAGCCGGGCCAGCAGAGAGTTGAGGAGGGGCTCCCAGGTGCTCAGGAGGCCTTATTTAACTGCCCCCCCCCATTTCTCTCACTCTCACTTCCCTTTTGCCCCCTCCAGGCCCACCCCTCCACCCCCACCCAGCCTTTAAAGCTGGCTCTCAATATTGGCTCCCTGGGGATATTGGCGATGTCTGGGGACATTTTTGGTTTCATTTAGGGATGTTACAAAATACTGAATGCCAGCAGTTCCGAGGCTGAGAAATCCCGCCTTAAAGCAACGATTCTTCATCTTTTGGGCGTCATTGTTTGAGTATCTGATGGATTCCACGGATTTTTTTTCTCCCCAGGAAAGTGCACATAAGTCCCTAAATTTTGCTTCAAAGTGGGTAAGATTGTGCGATTGGGCTCTCTCTCTGAGGCTATCTTGTTCCCCAAACTGCAAACCCTTTCACTCCTTGTAATCAGAGCACACCCCAGGAATGAGTCATGAGCCGGGCATCTCTCTGCTAATCTCACTGGCAGAGGACCATATACACCCGCAGACTGCACGCACCCGGCCGGCCGGCCCCTGAGTAGATTCTGGTCTCAGGTGAAAGCAACAGGCTGCAGTGAACGAAGGTGCTTTCAACAGCCTCGGGGCCTAGTTCACCTCAGAGGGAAGCTCGGGATTGCAGGGGCCCATGGGAAACTCGGTTATGATCTGAAAGACTACAGCAGGAAGATGGTTCACACTCAACTCCAGCTGCTTTGAAACCTTGAACTGTCTAGTTTATGCCACAGTAATATTTTCATTTTAAAAAGACCCAATCTGCATGAAGAACCAGGGGCAAGACGGGAATAAAGATACAGACCTTCTAGAGAATGGACTTGAGGACATGGGGAGGGGGAAGGGTAAGCTGGGACAAAGTGAGAGAGTGGCATGGACATATATACACTACCAAACGTAAAACAGATAGCTAGTGGGAAGCAGCCGCATAGCACAGGGAGATCAGCTCGGTTCTCTGTGACCACCTAGAGGGGTGGGATAGGGAGGGTGGGAGGGAGGGAGATGCAAGAGGGAAGAGATATGGGAACATATGTATATGTATAACTGATTCACTTTGTTATAAAGCAGAAACTAACACACCATTGTAAAGCAATTATACTCCAATAAAGATGTAGAAAACAAAACAAAACAAAACAAAAAAAGAAAAGAGCTGCATAAATGATTTCCTGCTTCTCCAGGGAATTGAGAATAAAAGGATCCAAATCAGAAAAGAAGTAAAACTGTCACTGTTTGCAGATGACATGATACTATACATAGAGAATCCTAAAGGTGCTACCAGAAAACTATTAGAGCTAATCAATGAATTTGGTAGGGTAGTAGGATACAAAATTAATGCACAGAAATCTCTTGCATTCCTATACACTAATGATGAAAAATCTGAAAGAGAAATTAAGGAAACACTCCCATTTACCATTGCAACAAAAAGAATAAAATACCTAGGAATAAACCTACCTAAGGAGACAAAATACCTGTATGCAGAAAACTATAAGAAACTGATGAAAGAAATTAAAGACGATACAAACAGATGAGGAGATATACTATGTTCTTGGATTGGAAGAGTCAACATTGTGAAAATGACTCTACTGCCAAAAGCAATCTACAGATTCAATGCAATCCCAATCAAACTACCAAAGGCATTTTTCACAGAACTAGAACAAAAAATTGCACAATTTGTGTGGAAACACAAAAGACCCTGAATAGCCAAAGCAATCGTGAGAAAGAAAAACGTAGCTGGAGGAATCAGGCTCCTGGGCTTCAGACTATACTACAAAGCTACAGTAATCAGGACAGTATGGTACTGGCACAAAAACAGAAATATAGATCAATGGAATAGGACAGAAAGCCCAGAGATAAACCCACACACATATGGTCACCTTACCTTTGATAAAGGAGGCAAGAGTATACAATGGAGAAAAGACAGCCTCTTCAATAAGTGGTGCTGGGAAAACTGCACAGCTACATGTAAAAGAATGAAATTAGAACACTTCCTAACACTGTACACAAAAATAAACTCAAAATGGACTAAAGACCTAAATGTAAGGCCAGACACTATGAAACTCTTAGAGGAAAACAGGCAGAACACTCTGACATAAATCACAACAAGATCCTTTTTGACCCACTTCCTAGAGAAATGGAAATAAAACCAAAAATAAACAAATGGGACCTAATGAAACTTAAAAGCTTTTGCACAGTAAAGGAAACCATAAAAAAGACAAAAAGACAGCCCTCAGAATGGGAGAAAATATTTGCAAACGAAGCAACTGACAAAGGATTAATCTCCAAAATATACAAGCAGCTCATGCAGCTCAATATCAAAAAAACAAACAATCCAATCCAAAAATGGGCAGAAGACCTAAATAGACATTTCTCCAAAGAAGATATACAGTTCGCCAACAAACACATGAAAGGATGCTCAACATCACTAATCATTAGAGAAATGCAAATCAAAACTAGCTCACACCGGTCAGAATGGCCATCATCAAAAAATTTACAAACAATAAGTGCTGGAGAGGGTGTGGAGAAAAGGGAACCCTCTTGCACTGTTCGTGGGAATGTAAATTGATACAGCCACTATGGAGAACAGTATGGAGGTTCCTTAAAAAACTAAAAATAGAACTACCATATGACCCAGCAATCCCACCACTGGGCATATACCCTGAGAAAACCATAATTCAAAAAAAGTCACGTATCACAATGTTCATTACAGCACTATTTACAATAACCAGGACATGGAAGCGACCCAAGTGTCCACTGACAGTTGAATGGATAAGAAAGATATGGCACATATATACAATGGAATGTTACTCAGCCATAAAAAGAAACAAAATGGAGTTATTTGTAGTGAGGTGGATGGACCTAGAGTCTGTCATACAGAGTGAAGTAAGTCAGAAATAGAAAAACAAATACCGTATGCTAACACATATATATGGAATCAAAAAAAAAAAAAGGTTCTAGTGAACCTAAGGGCAGGACAGGAATAAAGACACAGATGTAGAGAATGGACTTGAGGACACGGGGAGGGGGAAGGGTAAGCTGGGACGAAGTGAGAGAGTAGCATTGACATATATACACTACCAGACGTAAAATAGATAGCTAGTGGGAAGCAGCCGTATAGCACAGGGAGATCAGCTCGGTGCTTTGTGACCACCTAGAGGGGTGGGATAGGGAGGGTGGGAGGGAGACGCAAGAGGGAGGAGATATGGGGATATATGTATACGTAGAGCTGATTCACTTTGTTATACAGCAGAAACTAACACAACACTGTAAAGCAATTATACTACAATAAAGATGTTAAAAAAATTAAAAAAAGACCCGGTCAACTGCTGGAAAAGCTTCTTAAGCTCTAGAGCTAAATTATCAATGAAATCGTGGGTCACTGCGATCTTGTGATTTGTAATAAGAAATAGATTTTCAGTCTTTGTCTCCCAGTCCTGGCACAGACTTCCTAAAACTCTAGGAAATTCCTAAGTGGGGAGAGCAATAATGGTGTCTCTTGTTAGGTGAATGAGGTGACTTTTTTGGAAAGAACCTCCTTTCCAAAGGATGGGGGCTGGTTGCCAGGGGAACCAACCATGTAGCTAGAGGGTTGGAACTTCTGGTCCCTCCGCGGATGTCTGGGCAGCTGAGAAGGGCTGCAGGTTGAATCAATCGCCAATGGCCAGTGATCTAATCAATCATGCCTGTGTAATGAATCCTCTATAAAGACTCAAACGGACAGGGTCTGGAGAGTTTCTGGGTTGGTGAACACATGCAGATTTGGGGAGAATGGTGCTCAGAAAGCATGGGAGCTCCACACCCTTCCCTCACACCTTGCCCTGTGCATCTCTTCCATCTGGCTGTTCCTGAGTTATTTCCTTTTATAATAAACCAGTGATCTAGTAAGTAACATGCTTCTCTGAGTCCTGTGTGTTGCTCTAGCAAATTAATAGAGCCCAAAGTCCTTAGAACCTCTGAACTGTAGCCAGTGGGTGAGAGCACAGGTGACAACTTGGGCTTGCAAATGACGTCTGGTGGGGGGTGGGTGGCCTTGTAGAGCCCTTAACCTTGGGGTCTGATGCTACCTCCAGATGGGTAGTGTCCAAACTGAGTTAAGTTGTAGGACAACCAGCTGGTGTCGGAGAAGTGCTGGGTGGCGTGGGGAAAACAACCCGTACGTGTTGGAATTGGGGGCAGAATCCTCAACACTTATTGGGACAATTCAATCTTTTTGGGGGGCTGTAATCAATGTCTTTATGTTTGCTATTTATTTCAAAGTCATGGACTTTTTAAAATGATATGTGTGGTGTAGTATTTAATTGGACTTGGAAAGGTTCTTTCTTCTCTCCTTCGTGAGCACGGCCATTCCATTTCCACATGTGCAAAAATATATGATTGAATATTCACCCAATATCAGCCAATGAGAATTCCCTGACTGCCAGACTCTGAGTTAAGTACTTTATGACAATCCAGTGATATAAACACGATTGTTATCTCTGTTTGACAGATGGGGAAGCTTAATAAGTCTTGCAAGGGACAGGTAGAGGGTCTGGGATCTGGTCCGGAGAGGGAGGGTGAATTACCAGACCCAGGGGGCGGGGATGTCCTTTCAAACATGATATTTCAGCGTTGTAGTCAGCAAAGTGAGAGAGAGTAAATCTCTCGGTGAACAAAAAGGCACGTGTAACACTGCGCCCAAGATCACAGCTCCCAGGAGAGGCCTCTGCCACCAGCCTCCCTCCAGCCTCACGCCTGTATAGTAGCAGTATTGTTTTGACAAAAGGCCGTGGGGCTGGCTGGGCGGGACTGGGAAAAGTCAGCGTGAATGACTGTTCTCTCTCCTGAGCGGCCTCAGCTCAGGTCTAAGACAAAGTGAGACAGAAACCTCCAAAGGACCAGCACAGGCCTGTCTGCAGCTGCGGCCCTCAAAGTCAGGGAGACAGGCTCTCTGCCACCCAGCCAGGATCCAACCTTTGCTTCCTGATCATCAAGGCGTTTTAAGGCCCCTCGTGCCCTCGCGACTCCAGTGGGAACCAACCCTACAGCCAGAACTCACCCACACCTGCCGGCAGCCAAAGCCTCACCCAGAGGGGTGGTCCCTGTTGAGAGCAGGATGCCTCTACCACTAACAAGGCCAAGGTAGAATGAGGCCCGCTGAGCATATTTGGCTGCTTTCAGGGGAAGTAACGTCATCTTGTGAAACCAGCGTTCACACCAGCTCCACTATTGTAGCTTTCTATTCTAGGTACCCCAAAAGCCTCCTTATCACCAGACCCAAAGCATTCACTATTTAAGGACGCGGTGGTTCTCACTGATGAAAATAGCAAAACTAATAACAATTTCTATTTTAAACATTTACGATGGACTCAGGGGTCCCTAAGTCAACCTGCTGACTACTTTTTCTGCTCCTGATGTGTTGTAGAGACTTTGGCTGACTCTTGGTTAATCTGCACAGACACAGTTCCTGCGGGCTAGAGGTCTGGCCCCCACTGTTCATGGAGGAGATGCTCCCCGCCCCACCGTGCACAGAGAGGTTAAGGAGTTGTCAGGGGAGCATCAGCAAACCCACTGAGAAGTTGAGGGGGCCGCCCCGCTGTCCCCAGGCCGCCAAGGTCAACTCTCCCTGCGCTGCCATGCCTTCTGCCATCAGCGCAGCCAGCCGGCCAGGCGGCCGACCTTTTGCTCTCCCCAGAAAACTTCCCTTAGAAAGACTCTCAGGCTTTGCCAAGGAGAGAAGCTCTGGAAACCAGTGTTATGGTCACAGATTTCAGTGCGCCGGGGCCCCCGGGCATCAGCCAGGCCAACCTCCCCCTTTGACAGATTGAGAAACCGAGGCCCGAGAACCCAAGGTCAAGCGCCAGGGAGACTCCTAGGAGACCTTCGTCCTCCGCCCGTGAAACGGTCATCCGCCCATCTTCCCAGGGGAGGAACTGACCAGAGCAGGAAATGCCTTGACCCCGGAGGTCATTGCCGAGAAGGCCAGCCCCTCCCCGGGGCAGATGTGGGGAGGGCGTTGGTTCGGGCTCCCCACACTCGACCAGAAGGGCGCTGGCCTCGGCCCTTTTCTAAGAACAGGTGACGGTAGAAGGACCTGCCCGCCCGCCCGGCCGCCCGCCCGCCCGCCCGGGAGAAGGGGATAGTTACGTCCTCGTCCCGCTCCAGCTCCAGGCCGGCCTCCATCAGGTTGCCCTCGTACTCCTCCCGGCGGAAGCGCTTGTCATCCTCGTGGTAGTCCAGCGGGGGCTCGGGCTCGCCCGCACCCACGGGGCCTGCCTTCCCGGGCAGGGGCTGGTCCTGCCGGGCACTGCGGGCGGCCAGGCCGGCGTCGCTGTGCTGGACCCGCCTGGCCAGGGTCCTGCTGCCCGAGGCCCTCTTGTGATGGTACACCAGGACGTAATCCACCTTGCGCTTGCCGTCCCTAAAGTACAGGCCGTACTTGCACTCGGCGTCGGGGTCCACGGACAAGGAATTCAGCAGCTGTCAGGGGAGAAGAAAGCCACTCGCCGTCAAGGGCTCAGGGATGCGCCTTCAGAGGGGAGCGCGTTTCCAAGACAACTGGCCACACCCACCTGCCCTCCCCAACTCTTTCCACTCATGCCCTCTGATCACGAGGGGCCCAGACGGCTGAGAGCACTGCCGAAGGCCCTGCCGCCAAGGAGCTGACATTCACGAGACGTCGCTGCTCACGGCACTAGAAGATGCCAGGCTGCGTGCTCACAGGCGGAGGCCTCCCGCCTCTCCCCAGCGAGCTCAGGTTGCCTGGGAGGGACCAGGCAGCTGGAATGGGCTGTGAAATCTGCACGGCCGACCCCCCCAGGGGGTGCTCTTCGCACAGGCCCACAGGGTCCCAGGCAGAGCAGAGCTGAGCTCAGGTTCTGCACGTCGCGACCTCTGATGGCCAGCAGGCGTGGCAACATCGTGTCAAGGTAGCTGCGGGACCGTACCGGCCCTCGCCTGGCCCGGCTCTGCCACTGATTAGCTGTGTGGTCGGGGCCAGGCAACCACTGTGTTAGTCTCGACTCTCCCAAGTCAACTCCCAGACCTCGAGTCGAGTATTCAGCAGTTTGCCTGGGGGGTGGTCTCAGGGGCCAGAGCGAGGTGGGGGAGGGAAGGCGGTGGCCGGTAGTGGTGGGATTCAGTGTGGGTCGTTGCACATGCAGTCCTGCCTCAGTTTCCTTATCTGCCTGAAGGACTCCAGGGGGCCAAGGAGATGGGAGCCCGCCTGGGGTGGGGGATTCAAAGTCCAGGTGCCATGGTGCGTGGCTTCTGCTAAAGCCACACGTGCATCTCTAGCATCCCCGTGGGATTTGGCTGGTTATTGAGGGTATTAGGTTCTGCTGCAAGCTGGTCTTCGGAAATAAGAGAAAATAAATAAAATCATGCTGGGAAGAGGTCATACGAGCAACTCTGCACCATTCAGTCTTCGGAGCTGCACCAGAGCTAAGGAGCCAGGCCCACACCCGGGCAGGCAGCTGCTACTGGGAGAGCTGGGGGCCTGGGTGGGAGGAGGGAGCCCCAGCCCAGGACAGAGACCATGGACCACCCCAGCGCCTTTGGTGGGTCATGTTGCAGGAGAGGTGGGAAAGGGTTGTTTATCTCAATTTGTCAGGGGAAACAGAGGCCCGGCGGGGTGAGGGGCACCCGAGGTGACAGCGCAGGCAGGCTGAGCCCAGCCTGGAATCCTGTCTGCACACCCAGGGCGCCCCTCCTCAACAGTAACAGGGACTTGGGGTGACACTATTTCTCAGCATGGGGCACATCCTTTCACGGAGTCCCTGTGTGAGGGCCACTATAATTAGGGCTACTTGACCCGGAGGAAGTCGGGGCTCACGCGGGTGAAGCGATCGGGCCCTTGCTCCCCGGCGGATCCCCAACGGCCTGCTTCACTGGACACTGTTAGGCTGAGTGTAGCCGCTCAGCTGAGCTGCAGTTCCACCCTCACTGCTCCTGGAACCACAGGTCAGGTGAGGGTGGAGGGGAGCTTTGGGCAGCGAGAGGCCTCAGTAAGTCCAGGCTTGGTGCCTCTCCAGCTACGAGTCCTGAGGGGATACTCTACCCTCTCTGGGCCTCGGTTTCCGCCTCTGTAAAGTGGGTGGATAATAGAAGCCGCCCCCACTGGCAGCCAGGAGGACTGAGTAAAAGAACGTCTAGGCTGGGTGGACTCTCCCTCTAACTCCTGGGACAGGCACCCCGGGTCCATCCCAGTGTGAAGGCAGGTGCTCATTCTCCTGGGTTATATCAGGAAGGGCAGAGAAATGCAGCGTCACGGGGAGCTGGCCGCTAAAGGTGGCTCCTCTCCTTGCAGGAGAGTGGGCAGAAAAGCCAGACCCAAAGGCTGCCTGGGGGGAACGTGGAAGACGCTGGCTGACGCTGGGGAATAACGCTGCTGCTGACGGGCAGGGCAAGAGCATGGGAGGTGGTCAGAGCCAGGTGGACACGCGGGCTCTGGGCGGGCAGGGCACACCACCTGCCGCCAGCATCCTGGGCACTCCAGACTCTCAGCGTCTCTACAAGGCGTTCATCCTTATTTTCCAAACGAGGAACGCGGATCTTCTGGGCTGAGCCAGGGGCCGTGTGCCGCTCTCGAGGGCTGGAGCAGTCATCCTTGTCTCCTGCCTGCAACACCTCTCAGCAGCTTCCTCTCCCACCCCGCACCCCGGCATACACCGGAGCCAGGACATCTCACCCCCTCCTCCCTGCCTTTGCACGTGCTGCGCTCCTCACCTGCATGCCTTCCTTTCCTCCTCTGTCCTTCGTAGCTCTCCCCAGCTGCCCCAGCACTGACAAACCCCCTGTCCTCTGGGATCTGAGGTCCCTGACCTCTCCAGATCTCATGTCCTGGGACTGCCTCGGAGCTGTCCATACGTAAGCTCTTAACTCACGGGGGCCCCTCAGCAGGCTGGCAGGACACTGGGGGGCTGGGCCAGGAACTGCCCTTAACGCACTTCCCTCCAGAACCTGCTGCACACACAGCGGGCTCAGCACCTGGTGTGGGTCCCAGAAATGCTCCTGATTGGCTGGAATAATGGCTGGTACTGAGCAAAGTGGACCAATGAGTCCTTAGTGAATGGGAAGGAAATTCAGAGTGACTCCCCACCAAGTCAGAGAGCAGGGAAATTAGCGTAAGGAGAGAATTCCCCACCAACACAAGACAAGAAAATGTTACCAGGTTCAAAACTGAATGCCCGGGGCTTCCCTGGTGGCGCAGTGGTTTAGAGTCCGCCTGCCGATGCAGGGGACACGGGTTCGTGCCCCGGTCTGGGAGGATCCCACATGCCGCGGAGCGGCTGGGTCCGTGAGCCATGGCCGCTGAGCCTGCTCGTCCGGAGCCTGTGCTCCGCAAGGGGAGAGGCCACAACAGTGAGAGGCCCGTGTAACGCAAAAAAAAAAAAAACAAAAAAAAACTGAATGCCCATCCACCCACTGGGGCCTGATCGAGGACCCTCAGAGTCTGACAGTCTGCGGAGCACATAAACATCCCCTAAACATCTCCGGCCATTGGGGGGAGTGGTAGCATGGAGGCCAGACAAGATTGGGTGTCCTTTGCTTTCATCTGAAGGCCAGCTCTGCCACTTCTAGCTGTGTTAGTTATCCTTAGGCACGTAGCTTAATATCTTTGTCTCTCTGATCTCTTCTTTGTAAAATGAGGGCCAGAGGGAATAAACAGACCTCCCTCAACTAATATGACTTCCCTCAAAGGGTTGTTGGAAGGATTAAACACGTTAATATACGTAAAGGGTTTACAACAGGGCCTGGGATATGGTGCACCCTCAACAGAAATTTGCTCTAATTGGGAACTGAGACATGGCACAAGTAAAGAACTAGGGGAGGACAGGAAAAAATCATCTCATGGTCAAAGCGGACCACAAGTTAAAGATGGTGGCAGTGGAAAAGGGAGCTGGTTGCACTGCCAGGTCCAGCAAGAGGCAGAAGCAAGCACTGCTGTGAGAGTCCCAGATCCTCCCCCAAGGCCTGGCCCTGTCACTAATTTGTTGTGTGATCCTGGGCAAGTTGCTTTGTCTGTCTGCATCTTGGTTTTAAAAATTGGGGATGATCCTACCCGAATAAGTGTAAGGGGCGTGCAATCTTCAAACAGAAAGGATGGCCTCTCTTCCTAGTACATTCAACACAGGCTGGTAGGCCCGCAGGGTTTGGAGAGCAATTCTGGGCTGGGCGTAGAGGGAGCTGGGGAGGTAGATGCACAGCGAGGACCACAGAGACTGTCAGGGTGGCCATGTGACTTTTTGGGGCCCTTCCATGGAGCCAGAGTGGCTGCTTTTCTTGTGCAGGACAGGACAAGAAGGCAAAGGTCTAACTTGCAGTGGGAGCGATATGCGTCAGACTGAATGCCTAACTTCCCAATTCAAAGGCTTGGGAAAGCTTCAGAATGTCCTTTCTGTATCCTTAGGAAAGGAACAGTGACCTCTTGCTGCACTTTTGCTAAGGGCGAGGGATTTCTCATTCATCTCTTTAATGCTCGGCACCGAACGCATGGTCCTGGAATGAACGCATGCATGGGGGGGAATGAATGACAGAGGTGTGGGGTTTGCACGCTGCTACTGGTAGGGGCCACCAGATCAAGGACACCGAAGCTGAGACCCAGCCAGACCAGAGCTTAAACACCACCCCCCCCAGCTCTGAGCCTCAGTTTTTCCATCTGCGAGATGGGGACAAAAACATCTCCTCGAATTAGGTCACAGGATTCTTGTGAGGACCAAGTGTGATGGGAGAACTGAACGTATTTTGAAGATGAGCCCCTGAGCTGTCCCAAGGAAGGCAGAAAGATGGCTGTCTGAGGTTACATGGGGAGAGGTCAGGGGCCAAAAGTCCCCTTCACAGCAGGTGTGCCCTGGCCCAAATACCACAAACAGCGAGAGGGCAGAGTCTACCTGTCTCTGCAAACTTCCTCCCCAGACTCTTAGAAAAGGGCAGAAGAGGAGAATGGAGCCCTGTATCCACACCTTGGTCGCTGGACTGCGACCCAGTGCATTCTTTCTTTATATTTATTTATTTTTTATTGATGTATAGTTGATTTACAATGTTGTGTTAATTTCTGCAAAGTGATTCAGATATATATATCTGATTCAGATATATCTAATTCAGATATATATATCTGTGCCTGCACAGAGCCACCTTCGCTGGGTGACTCAAAGTAATGACTGAGCAACAATTATTGGCTTGAGCTGTGCTGGGGACGCCCTCGGAGGCTCTCCCCGGCACACTGCCTGCCCTGCACAGACAGGCCCCCAGCTCCTAGAGCCACTGCTTCCAGCCTGTCTGTGGCCATTTCTCTGGTGGGACACTGCTCAGCCCTCCTTCCTGTGGCCATGTGCTCCTGATTCACAGCCCTCCAAGCCCATCATACCTGAAGCCTCCCCACTGTTAAGAGTTGTGTGCAAAATAAGTCACTAGTCTCCTCTGGGCTTGTCCGCTTGCTTCTGGGCTGTGAGAAGCTTGAAAGAAGAGCCGAGTTGCCTCTTTGCAGACTTTGGGGCCCTCACCAGAGTTTGGGGGAGCCGAGAATTTCTGGATTGGGAGAGACAATGGGTCCCTGAACTAAAATTCCAGAGCCCAGGGGCCATTTATTAAGGGCTCCACTTTTTTTTTTCCGGTACACGGGCCTCTCACTGCTGTGGCCTCTCCCGTTGCAGAGCACAGGCTCCGGACGCGCAGGCTCAGCGGCCATGGCTCACGGGCCCAGCCGCCCCGCGGCACGTGGGATCTTCCCGGACCGGGGCACGAACCCGTGTGCCCTGCATCGGCAGGCGGACTCCCAACCACTGCGCCACCAGGGAAGCCCAAGGCCTCCATTTTTAATTTCACAGCCCGTTCATTCTCACGTTGACTCTGGTCTACCTTGGAATGTCTGTTTCTCTCCATTTCCTTAGCTGCCACCTCTACCTCATGCCTCCTAACCGGTGTCCCCCTCATTCCCACCTCTGGGTCTTCAAATATGTGATTTCCTAGTGTGAAAGGCCCCACCCTACCCCATTATTCCTCCAGAATGCTCATCCCTCCAACAGGCTGTCCACGGTCACCTGCCTCTGCGTCTTCACCCTTCCTAGCTCTCCTCTCAGCTGGTGGGTGACGTGGGACAGTCATCTGCCCCCTCCTGGCCTCAGTTTCTTCATCTGTGGCAACAGCACCTACCCCACACGGTTACTGAGAGAGTGAAATGAGTTAACACACAGCGGCGGGCCCATCGCTCTGGAAGCGTCTCTTGCCGCTGTCTTGGGTAACTTCCACCACTGCTCCTTAAGCCCCAGCTGGGCGGGGCTCCCCGGCTCGTTGGCTCTGGTGGTGTCCGGGATCCCACAGGGCCTGGCACACAGCAGGCACACAGTGTGCGCTGAAATGATGACCCTAAACTTTCAAGGTCACCACCAACACCGGTCCCTAATATTGCCAGCATTTCTGCGCAAGCCCAGCTGCAGAGGACACCCCCATGGCCCACAGGAGCCCAGGCATGACCCCAGGGGGTGCAAGGCCGGAGGGTCTCTGCCCTTCCCAGACCGCACCCCACAGGCATCTCCTTGGATGCCCGGCCGGACTCCGGCTGAGGCTAGAGAGGCAGTCTAGAGCCATCCTGGGCTTGGTCGGAGGGAAACACGGGGCTGGGGCCTCCGCATCTCCCGGGGAGGGGCTTTGGCAGTGGCTGTGTGGGCACCAGGGAGAAAGGGGGGTCTGTTCTCTCGCCCCGGAACGAGCGGCAGCGGGGCTCCCCGGCTGAGGGCGCTGGTCTCAGCCCTTCCCCCTTCAGGCAAACTTTGTTCCAGCGTTAAGCCAAAACCCACATGGGCAAATTCTGACCTCCGGGGATCCTTGCGACCGCTGGGTCCCGCCCCAGAGAGAGTGGTAGGGGTACCGGGGACCCCAGACAGGGGACCCAACCACGTGGTCGGCCAGGCGCTGGCCCACGCGGCCCGGCTACCACCCAGGCCAGGCGCGAGCGCCGGGCTGGGGACCGGGACCAGCGCGGAAAGTCAGTCTCGAGCGACCGGTGCCCGCCTGCTGCCCGGGGTGTGCGGAACTCCCGTGCCGGACGCCGCGCCGCCCCGGGGACTCCGCGCCCCGTACAGGTCGGTCCCCGGAGGGTGGCGGCGCGGTGGGGCCTGGAGGCTGCCACCCTCCCGGGGCGAGGCGGCTATCGCACCGGGGGCCCCAGCGGCCCGCTCGGGCGAAGCGGCTGCGGGCTGGGACGCGGGGCCGGGGCGGG
>NW_006792775.1:3652310-3653299 GCF_000442215.2 Lipotes vexillifer
ACCTGGCGCGCCCCGCCCCCCACCAGTCGCGCGCGTCCGGGGCGCGGCGCAGGTGCGCGGCCCTCCCGCCGGATCGCGGCCGCCCGCACTCACCGTGCCCTCGGACGGCAGGTAGCCGATGTCCTCGATGGCGCAGACGTTGATGATGTGGACGCTGCGGTCCGCGGCCGGGAGCGTCGAGTACCTCTCGTTGACCCTCATCGCGGCCGCCTGTGCGCCAGGACCGCCGAGCGGCGCGCCCTCCCCATCCACGGCCCCGGCGGCCTCTGCAAGCGGACAGGCGGCGTTCGCGGCGCTCTGGCTCGCGGGGGGCCGGGCCTCCCGCTCCGCCCGCCGCCCGCGCCGCCCGGCCCCGGCCCCGGCCCCGCGCGCTGCGGTGCGGGAGCGCCCACCCTGCCGGTCCCGCGGGGCCCACACGCCGGCCGGCTTCCTTTGCCTCCGAGAAAGATGATCCGCGCTGTGCGCTCGCTTATGGCCGGGGCGGCGGCCACGCGGGTCAGATTTTCCGTAGAAATTTAAACACAGGAAGAAAGTATTCCATTCCTGCGGGCCCCTCCAAGTTTTATTTTTATCCGGGGAAAGCGCCCCTTGGTGGCCCGGGTTTCACGTCAGGGAGGAAAGGTCCAGTCGCCCCTACCTTACAGTTCAGTTGCGGGTCACCTTGCAGGGGAGACACGACACGCTTCTGAGATTGAAGTCAGGAATGCTCTCCCTGCCTCTTCCCGCTCCACCCGCTGGCTGACTCTGGCCGGCTGTCACTCAGCTCTCACCTCCTGGGGGAGCCTCCCCTGCTTTCTGCATGCCCGCCCTGTCCAGCTCCCCGGAGCCCCCTAAGGTTGTCCGCAGCCCCCATTTATGGAATGTTTAGTACTCTGTGCCCAGGCACGAGCAGAGTCTGGGACACAGTTCATCTCATTTAACCCCACACCCTGGTCCTCCTTTTGCAGAGGGGGCTGGGGACTTAGGAGGCCAAGGAAGTGTGGGCGGTG
>NW_006792775.1:3653309-3653717 GCF_000442215.2 Lipotes vexillifer
AGCGCGTGCAGAGTTGCCTGCACTCCTTCATGATGCTCTGCTGCCTCCCTGAGGGAGGGACGGTGACTTGGATGGTCTCATCCCAGGACTAGCAGGGCTCGGGCACACAATTGGCACTCCTCAGGACATTTTTAATCCTCCATCCCTGCAGGAGGGGGACGCAGGTCTCTGGGGGCAACCATGCTGAGGTTTAGCCCTCGGGGGCCACGCTAGCAGCCCTGTCCAGTGGGAATGAAGTCTCCCGTTTTTCTGCCCTTCTGAATGCCGTTAGTTCCTTAAGGTGTGTGTGCCAAATGCCACCTCCTCCAAGAAGTCACCCTGGAGTGCCCCTCACCCAATCACTGAGGCCCAAGAACCTGCCTGTACCTTAACTACAGCACTTTCTTTTTTTTTTTTTTTTTTTTTTTG
>NW_006792775.1:3653727-3680806 GCF_000442215.2 Lipotes vexillifer
TCACTGTTGTGGCCTCTCCTGCTGCGGAGCACAGGCTCCGGACACACGGGCTCAGCGGCCATGGCTCACGGGCCCAGCCGCTCCGCGGCATGTGGGATCTTCCCGGACCGGGGCACGAACCCGTGTCCCCTGCATCGGCAGGCGGACTCTCAACCACTGCGCCACCAGGAAGCCATACAGCACTTTCTTTACTCCACCTCATTTTACAGTGGATTCATACAGTTGATGCTCAATAATTGCTTGTCAAATGGCAACTGAAGAACATTCAGGGCCTACAGAAATGATTCTAAAGAATGATTATAAAGCTGCCTTCTAAGGCCATGATGTCATCAGCCTGCTGTGGTTCCAAGAATGCATTCTGGGATCAGACAGGATGGGGTGGGGGAGATGGGACGGGGTTGGGTTCCCGCTCTGGCACTTTCCAGCCCTGTGACCTTGGACGAGACTCCTTAAGCCTCACAGAGACTCCGTCTCCTCCCGTGAGCATCTAGTGTGTGTGAAGCTGCAGCTCAGTGCTGGGCACAGGGGAGGCTGGGCAGTGGCCACCACTGTTACTACAAACTATCATCTTGTCATTGTCATGACCTCCTCCCCTCTCCCATTTAGACTCAAGTTCATGAATTTCTTGAACTTGGAGAAATGCAAGAAGGTTACTCCATCCTTGGGCTGGCCTTGCCAATGGGAGCTGAGTGGCCCTAAAGGACTCTTTGTCTGCACCTTGGACAGCTAGAGTAGGTTTGGAGAAGTGTGCTAGGCTGCCCAAGGCCGGAAACAGTCCTCCACATTTTCTGTCACGCCAGGGAGACCTTGCCCTTAAAAGTTCAAGTTTTCAGGGCTGGGAAGAATCACACAGACACACAGACACAGACACAGACACACAGACACACACACACACACACAGAAGATTATGTAACTTCATTCTCTTATCCGTGTTGGTAAACAACCAAGATTGTATAACCCTAATGTACCATCTTTCTACATTTATTTTCAAGTGGCAAAGGGCCTTGCCGAAGTCTACGAGATAAAATTTGTGAAGAAAAGAGGAAAAATGTAATTCCTCAATTCTGGGTACGTTGGCATTTCCAAACGTTTGGGCGGTGACACTTCACTGCTGACCCCGGGAGGCCTGGGGGCTTTGTGCCTGAGCCCTTCTGGGGGCTGCAGGGTGGGGGACAGTCTTTGAGGCTTGGCAGCTCCCCACCTCCTCCGGAGACAGCGCCCCCTCTGGCTTTGCCCCCAAAGCTGTGTTTCTGCACTTGTTTCTGTGATTCATGCCTTAGCCAGGTTCAAGACATCTGCTTGCCTGTAAAGCATCACTTTCTTTGCCACATACAGTTGATTTCCTTGCTCTGCCCCGCTCCCTGCATCTGCTTCCTCTCACCCCCTCCCCTAAGCTTCTGAGGTGGACGGTGTAGAAATGCTTCATCAAGGGGAGGGGAAATGCGGGGTGGCCTCTGCACAGAGCAGGTGCAAGGATGGGCCAGCTGGGATCAATTCTGTCCCCGGGCCACTTATGGCCTGGGCCGGGGGTGGGGGTGGGGTTCCTGGGATTCCAGGGACCAACAAGTAGTAAAAAGATTCCCACCAAATCAGGAAGGAGGAATGGGACGCGTCTAGTTAAGATATCTCTTAAGTTAGAAGGACTTTAAAGTGTCCCTTTTGTTCTGGTGATGATTTCACCTCCTGGGTTCCCTGCCTTACACTGTCTCACGGGCCATCATGTTGGGATTCCGTCTCTACTCTGAATCGCTAATTGCTTATAAACAGATCCTCTAGATAAACTGTTGCATTAATTTTGTAGTTTCTTCTTTTTGACTCAGTGATTCTCACCGTTAAAAATCCAAAGGGACTGATTTCACCAGAAGGATTAATTCCCCGCTCATGAATTAGTAAAAACCGGTCTCATTAGTTTAAGTGGTACCTTTTATTATGGGAAGTTCTGAGCCTCACGGCTCACCCTTTTCTGCCACCGTGTTGCCTTTTCGTGTCATTTTGATGTCACCCAGCATTAGGCACTTTCGTCTCTGCTGACATTTTAATAGTCACCAGGAGTGCAGGCACAGAGTGACAAGGGGCGCAGGAGAGGAGGCCAAGCATGCTCCTGGGTGAATGCCTCCTTTGTAAGTGGCTCAGGAGGGGGCCCTTTCCAGTGGTGTTTTCTTTGCAACGTCGGTTTCATCTCCTTGGCATTGTGCAGGAGAAAGAAAGAACGTCTCGCACTGTTCCTGCTTAGTGGCACCAGTCTGAGCCTCACCAGGAGAGCAAACCAAGCTTTACACAGTGAGCAGAATGAGGCCATATTGAACCCGGGGCAGGGATTATTCCCGCAAGGGTGTCTCTGATATGGCGCTCTCCGGTGGGGCTTCTCACCTTGGCTCTGTCGACATCTGGCGCTGGATCGTAATTTGTCCTGGGGCCATCCTGTGCACCTGTGAGATGCTCAGCAGCATCCCTGACTTCCTCCCACTAGATGCCAGTAGCACCATCTCCCTCCCAGTGTGACAACCAAGCACATCACCGGACATTGTTAGGTGTCCGCTGGGGGCAAAACCCCTCCCTGTTGAGAACCCTGTTCCCAGGCTGCAAGGAAGACCCAGGAGGCTGATCTTACCACCCCCATTGCTCTGATGGGAATGGAGGCCTGGAGAGGTGGGAGTTATGATTTGTTTTTACAAAATACACAGATGCCCCCACCCCCCTCAGGGCTGCTCTCAGTTGGTGGAGGGGCTGGCACAGCCCAGGACACACCAGGCTGCTCTGTCCCTCGTTCTGGCCACCCCTGCATGGGGCAGCCTTCTCCCCAGGACAGATCTCTGCACTCAGAGGTGCTAAATAAATGCCGTTGACTCATGGGCAGCCTGGGTGGGGAGTGAGCGGCTCCTGACTCAGGGCTATTATGAGCGCCAATGCCGCCCATCCCCCGCTGGCTCTGCGCCCCCTTCGAGTATCTGGTGGGCAGTCCCTGTAGGAAAGAAACAAACACCCCACAGGTATATGACCTAACATGCTAAAAGCGACTCAGGGTGTAATTATCCCCAGGGAAGATGTGACTGGAGAATTTATAACTGAGATACAGTGGGTGGGAGACTGGACCCCTGTCATTTCCTTCCTTCGAATGATATCAGAGCTCTGAGCAGAAGCTGGCAAGCTGCAGCTGGATGGGAGACTCCTTGGGCATGGAAACTGCCAGGCCAGAGTTCTGGAATGTAGCCAAAGCATGAAGCTCTGTCTGGGGGACTTGCCCCACCCCCACAGAAGCCATGGGTGTTGTTTCCATCAGAGGGTTTTCAGATGTTTTATGTGTTTTGTTAACCCAAGGCCCGCCTTCTGAGAATTCCTAGGAACTCTAAAAACATGCCCAGGGTAAGTTAGAACCCAGCCCGTCACCTCCTCCTGGAAGCCCTTCTGGTCTGAGTCAGTTGGTATGACTCATCTCTGTTCTGCTGGCTCCATCCAGTCACTCAGGCCCATTTCTGCTCCATCTTCCTCACGTCTCCTCCTACTTTATTTCCCCACTCTTAACCCTCCCCCCACCCCGTCCCATCTTTGGCACAATATAGATTTCCCTGTTTATGTTTATTTATTTAACAAGCAGTGGGGCAGTGTTTACTACAAGCCAGCACTGTGCTAAGCTCTCTACAAATAGTAACTCGAATTCTTATAGTGATTACAACCATTTGCAAGTGGATTCACACAGATGTCACCCCTCCACCCCCGGTCAAGGTCCTTTCTTTGGAGGTTTGGGGAGAAGTCCAGACTGAGTCTCCAATGGATGCTCCCTCCTCCCCAGCGACCCTACAGGAATCATGATATTAATTCCCATGACGACAGACACTTGGGCACCAGAAATCCTGCCCACCGGGGATGGGATGCAGGATGCAGCCGAGACAGCCTCTGGACCACCCTGCCCAGCAGAGGGTGGATAGTCCGATCACAGCGTGCTGGCTGCCCTCTTCTCAAAATGAAAGCCCTGCCCAGGGGTCTAATGCTTCTTCTTGGGTCTTGAAAGAATAGCAGAGCTTCAGCCTGCCTTGCTTTCATCAGCGCTCCCCAAGAGAACAAAGGATTTCCAAGTCCCACGCACAGATCGCCTTCATCTGGGCTCACACCACACCAGGCAGAGCCTTCCAGATCATGGAGCTGCTGAGAGATAAGAGCCAGGTGCTCCAGGCTGAAGGTGGCGTGAGGCCCCCAGGCTGCGGAGCTGGGATGGAGCTCGTCCTATGCCCTTGAAATGTGTGAACAGGAGCAACCGCTCTCACCCGCACAGCCCAGCCGCCTGCATCCTCCCCATGCACGCATGCGTGTGTTTTGGAGTGCATCACATGTGCATTATTGCTGTCCTGGGGTCAGTGGCCACACGCAACCCTTAATTTCCCTAAAGACCCATCTTGCGGGAGGCTGGACCCTGACGTCACAGCCTAGGTTGGTGACCTGGGTCTCCCTCCAGAGCTGATCCTCTTGGACCACTCTGTGTGACCTCACACAGCTTCCCCAAAGATCAAGCAAAACCAGAAATCCTTGGGCAGAGGACCAGGCTTTGGTGTCTTTATGGGAAGACCCTGATGCTTTCCTGTGAGACCCCAGGGCTGGAATCAAAGATCTTCTGGGTTTTTGTGAGGACACGAATGGCCTCTCCCTGGAAACCTTGCTGTTCATGTGGTTGTACCTTCACGTGTGTATGATTCAGTGCAGAGCTTCTGTTTTGCGTCAGGCCTCTGCTAGGTCCTGGGTCTCCGTCCCGCAGCCAAGCTGTTGGGCTGCAAGAGTCTCTCGGGTACAAGCTCACTGCATCCTGTGTTCTGGGGCCTGCCTGGCTGGACACCCAGCCCAAAGCAATGACCCAACATTTTGGGGAGGCGTGAATGAGCTGATGAGCCAGAAGCCTCACCAACAAGGCACTGGCTCTCCCTGCCCCAGTGCTGGGGGTCAGAACTACGAACCTCCTCCAGGTTCGGGACCTTGGACCTCATCCCCCAGTGGAGCTTTCTGGTGTACTAAAGGAGTGGGTTCTTGGGCCCTGCAGAATAGCACTGTCCAATAGGAACGTGATGTGAGCCACTGGTAATTTGCGATGCTGAAATAGCCACATTACAAGAATAAAAATCATCAAGGGAAACTGATAAAGTATTTTATGTAGCTTATCCTATAAAATGTTATCTTTTCAACACGTGATCAATAAAAAAAGTATCGATGAGCTAGTTGACATTCTTTTTGCCCTATAACAATTTGAAATCTAATGTGTATTTTATACATACACAGCCCATCTTAATTCAGACAAGCCCTATTTCAAGGATCAGATCTGCCTGTGGTCAGGGACGAGGTACTGAACAGGTTAGCTACAAAGCCTTTTCTTATTATGTAGGAAAACTATATTGGATGGCTTTTATTTTCTGCTTTACATTTCTCTGTGTCTTCTAAGATTTCTTCAGTGAACATAAATTAGTTTTATCACCAAGAAAAGGGAAACCATTATTAAAAACTCTGACATACCATATAACCTGCAGGGTTACGTGGTACCCTTTTTACTGTTTGAGGGAAAATGGCCAGTTTATCGGATTTTTATCTGTACAGCACCAATTTAGAGAAAACCACCTTTGCTTAGGGCCAATTGGAGACACGTTCCTAAAATATTTTGACAAAGTTTAGTCTTTAATTACAAAGCTTATATGATTACACAGCTGGTCACAGAGGCTTTTGAGTGGAGGAGGTGAGAGAGCTCTCTATTTGGAGACCCAGAGGGTGGCCACCTGAGGGCATCCTCCAAGGGTCCCTGTGCTAAGTGTTAGGTTCAGCAAACGTGGGCTGTCTGCCCCACCATGGAGCACGGAGCGGATGCTGCCTGAGATGCCAGCCCAGTTCATGGGGTGGGGCATCTTACCCAGCTGCCTGCTTAGAGGACTCTTAGCCCCCCGCTCTTCTGATAGTACTGCCTGGACTGGTGGGGGGGTCATTCATTCACTCACCCATCATTTACCCACTCATTCATTCATTCACTTGTTCATTCACTCACCCATCATTCATTCATTCACTCACCCATGATTTACCTACTCATTCTTTCATTCATTCATTTACTTATGCATTCACTCACACATTCATTCATTCAGTCGCTCATCCACTCACTCTCTTGTTACCTCCCCCCATACCCTGTCCATCCATCTCTGTTTTTCTGTACAGATTTCACCCCACCCCTCATCCACTGCATAATTCCCTTCATTGTCTCGTTTCTTGTCTGCCCCACCCCCTCCCTTGGCTAGAATGTCAGCTCCAGGCTATTTTGTCGTGATTCATTCAGTGACTCCAGATTTCCGTGCCTGAAAATGACACCAGAAGTAAGCCACCGAGCCGAGGACAAAGGTACAGAATTGAGCCGATGATTCAGTGAGTTTGGGCCCCAAAGCATTTTCTCTTAAGAGGTAAAATGTGGGGAGGAGGGGAGAGGGTGAGAGAGAGAGGAGCCTCTGCGAGCCAGGACGGCCTCTGACTTTGAGAATGCGTTAATAACCCGCAAGGAATTAACTCAGCCCCTTCCATCCCTTTGCTTATGGAGACAAAACCCCAAAGTGAGTGTCCTGTAGGGTTAGTAAGTACACACACACACACACACACACACACACACACACACACACACAGACCACCTGATCCCTAAAGGGTTAAAAATGGGCCCGAAGTATGTGACCTCCTCCCTCACGCTTATACAGTTTGTGGTACTGGAATCCCCCCAGAAGCCCACCCCAACCATGGCCCAGACCCTCCACGATCTGTGATCCTGCAGATGTTGGAGGGCCCAGGGCCGCCCCCTGTGTGGTGCCCGCGCCCCTGCACCGAACGCCATCTCTTCCAAAAGCAGTGCCTGAGAGCCACCTTCCCTGCTTCTTGTGTGAGAATTATTACATCTGAAATCAGGCTTTCTGGAAAACCAAATGTCTTTTTTTTTTTTCCCTGCCCCTCCCATCCACCCCTACGTGGCAAGAGAATCCCTTGGAGGAGAAATTTTCAGTTAATTCATGTTTTATTCTACAAATCGATTCTCAGGGCAAGAGCCTTGAGATCTTTGTAACCATCCCCCCTTCCTTCCTGCTTTCCGCCCCATTTGGCAAGAGGCTGACCTCTGACCTCAGCCCCAGACCCCTCACCTCCCTGTAGAACTCACTCCCGGCTCTTTCCAGCCCCTTTCGGAAGAGAAAGCGCATCCTGTCCTTTGTCAGGGAGGATGTCGGTGCCCCCAGTTCCTTCCAAAAGGAAAACAAGGGAGAAACATGGTGCCCTGAGCTGGATCCTGGCCTGTGTGAGCAGACGCATGTCAATCGTTTCGTAAGGCAAAGTGTGTCGAGGCGGTGCGCTGCTATCCAGGGGGGACCGAACCAGCCTGGCCCTCCAGCCTGAGAAAGCACACGGGCACATCACTGTCGGCTGCGGCCCCGGCACGGATCTGGACGGGCCTCTGCGGCGCCAGTGACATTTGGGAACAGCTGGCAAGGGAGGGGCCAGGTGGCAGGGACCCTTCCTTCTCCTGTCACGGCCTGTTGACTTTGGGGACCCCAGCAGGGGACTGTTTTTCCTTGAATGAGGGCCGGGATCCCCTCTCCATGGCCAGACCTTGTTAATGGCTTCACAGGAGTTAACTTTCTCCCTGGGGTTCCTGCTCAGGTATCGCCTTTCCCGAAGGCCTTCGGTGTTCCCCTAGCAAAGCACACAGCAGGTGGCAAAAAAATATTAGGCTGGCCAAAAAGTTCATTCGCGTTTTTCCATATGTTTCGGAAAAACCCGAATGAACTTTTTGGCCAGCCCAATATTTATCGAAAGCACGATTGAGTGAATAACGTGTGCTTCGTCAGTGTCCGTGGACTCCAGCACCACGCAGAGCAAAAGCACTGTCACAAGGGGACAATTTTAATCTGACTCAACCAACCCCTGAGCTGCCTCTTGGCCAAAGGAGGTGTGGGATCTTCACGGACGGGTTCTTCCCAGGAGCCCGGAGGGTGGAGCTAATGTCCTAACATTTTCAGGCCGCTGGCGCCGCCGGGGCCGAGAGTCCTGGGGCCACTGGTCCAGCCGCCACAGGAGCCCAGTGACCAGCCCTCATCAGACCTCTGAGCTGCAGGAGGGAAGCGCAGGGCTGGGCTCTCCAGGCAGCTGGGTGCCTCCCCTTCCCCTGGGCAATCAGCGAGTTTACTAAGGTCCCACTGTGTACAGCCACAGAGCTGTGAGCCCCAGACACAAACGGAAAGACAGACCTGCCCGCATGGCGCTTACATTGCCGGGGAAAGTCAGAAAACCCAGCGGGAAGCCTGAGAAAGGAAGATCACGGTAGGTCCTGGAAGGTTCTCCAGAGCGAGTGGCTTTCAGCCGAGCCCTCAAGGGTGGCCGGGAGCCAGGAGGATGAAGAATAGGGGACACAGCCGCTCCAGGCAGGGGAAAGGCCTGCGGGCGAGGGCGCCAGGGCTCTGGTAGGGGAGATGGTAGCGTCTGGAGGGGAGGGCAGTGGGGAAGGCAGAGGGACTGCCGATTCATCCACCAGACAGTTTCCCCAGTAGCGCTGCGGCCCTGTCCCTGTGAAGTTACAAGGTTGCTGGCGCAGCGTAGAGGGGAGGAGGACGCCCCCAGAGAGTGGGCTGGGTGATTTTTCATGGGCGGCCATGGTGGCCTCTCCGTGAAACGGGCATTCACGGAGCCACTCAGGAGAGAGAGACCTTGGGAAGACTTTGACAACCAGACTCTGTTTCTATGCAAATAAAAGGATTTCTAAGGATGTGCGCTGGGCTCCCCTGCAGGGGGGAGTTGGCGGGGGGGGGGGGGGGGGGCTGCGGAGCCGCGGAGGAGAGCGCAGCCACAGGGGAGGGGTGGTGGTGCAGGAGAAGGGACCAAGCCCGGCTGAGCTGGTCTGGGGGTGTTGGCGCCTTCTCCCCCTGGACCGTAGTGAGGCTGTGCCTCGGGGGCCCCTTCATCCAGCATCCACGGGCGGAGTGGAACGTCACGATGACGGGCTGGCTGCATCCCCGCACCTGGAAGTAATTAAAATTCCACGGGACAGCAGACGCCTCTGCTGTGCCATTACCAGGTGAAGGCTGAAGTCAGGCTGCCTCTGCACATCCACCCACACCGAATCCCCAACGAGAGGAAGGCGTCACGTGCTTCGGCCGTGACACACAGTATGTGCTCACAAATGCTCGTGGAAGGGATTGTCCCAGAGGGCACTTAAAAGCGTTATCTATCAGCATATGGCATAGGCTTCTTGCCTCCAGGGACCTGCGTGCCTTCAGGGTGACCTTGGACAAATTAGGGAGGCAGTCCAGGGAGGAACATTCCAGGTGGAGGCTGCAGCCAGGCGGGGCCCTGAGCTGGGATGAGCGTTGAGTGAGGGGCACGAGCGTGGAGGCTGCCGAGGCTGGTGGCGGACCTGCTCAGAGCCGAGGTGGGGTGGTCGGGCTGCAGGGCCTCGGCCCCTCTGGGTGGGGGAGGGGCACAGGAGTAGGGGGATGCGGTCTGAGCTCTTTGGCTCAGCAGACGGAAGGGCTGTGCCAGGGTTTGGCAGAATGTGGGGACCCAGGATGTGCATTTTAGCTGAGGACCCCGGAGCCTCTGATCTGGCACCACCCCTCGACAATGTGCAAGGCCTCTTCTGATGACAGCTGAACCCAGGAGATCTCAAGCCCTGTGATGGAGGCTTCACTGCCTCTGAGGGCAGCTGACTGCCCCTGGGGCAGCTCTGAGGGTACCTGCTCCGAAAAGCCAGCCCTGCTTCCAGGCTTGGGCCACCTGCAGAATTACCCCATCACGAGAACAACATCTACAACTTAGAGTCAGCCGTGCAACAAAGCTCCCTGTATCTCCTCCTTGCTCGGACAAGCAGCCACAGTTTTCTCTACTCCCTGTCCCCGGTAATGCCACGAATCACTCTCAACCGTATATTTTCAAAATCCTTTGTTCTGGAACATGGACATATGCAGGCTAAGTGAGGACTCAGTGTTGGCAGCTCAGTGTGTGAGTGCAGGGCCCTGCAGAGGCCCTCCTGGGTCGCATCCCCCCCTCCATCCTTAACTCCTGTTCTCCTGGAACTGCCCCAAATGTCTCTATTGAGGCCCTAAGCTCTTCATTGACTGAGACAGCAAATCTCATGAGAACAGGCAAACTACTGATCTAATTCATACTAAGGTATAAATGACTTTTTTCTCCCACATACTTTTAATAGGTGAACAGGGCAACGAGCATCAAGTCCACGGACATCTGGGGATGGGGGACGTGGAGAGAGGGAAAAAACTTCCCAGGCAAAGGGAGAGGGGAGAAGGAAGAGGTTTGGGGGAAGGGGGGCAGGGAACGCCTTTACTTCCTGTTGGTCTGGCCTGGACTGACCCAGCCCTTCACTGCCTGCTGACTTGACTTTGGAGACCAGCACAGCCAGGGAGGGGCCAGCATCTGTCTGATCCCTGAGGGCAATTTTAAAGCTCACTTCAGTCCCAGGCTTCCATCTGAAAAATCTCTCCGGAGCAGAAGCAGAACCAAGAACAAAGGAGAAAAAATTGTGAAGCCCACAACAAAGGGCGCATGGGGGACTGAGAAACCCGTTTCTCAGATATTCGTCTGACCTTGGAGAAGTGCTCCTTCTTGTCTGCGGGGCTGAGGCCAGAGAACCAGCCCTGGAGGGCGGGGGTGAAGGAGACACGTGGTGCTCTTCTCGACAGATGGACAGACATGGTGCCCGAGAGGTGGCCATGCTTCTGCCCCTCGGGCACAGGCTGTGAGACCCCTACCCTGGCCCCGATCTACCCTGCAGGCTGGGGGTCCAACCACCCCAGCATGATCTCGGGAGCAGGAAGGGCTCTGCCTGGCACTTCATAAGCCTCCTTCCCTCAACAAGCCATAAAGCTGCCACATACCCATTGTGGGAACAGCCTCTGTGCGCTGGGCAAGTGCCCCCCCGCCTGTACGCGCCAATCCGCTTCCAAAGTGTGAAGGCTTCTAGTACAGAAGGAAGAGGAACGAAGAAAAGAGGGGAAGAGAAAAGAACTAAACAGGAGAATGAGGGAAATAAAGAGAGAGCAAGATGCCCTGGAAACGTAAAGACCTGTATCTCAGAAAAGAGGGATGGGGAAGCCCCGAGGTCCCCCCGCCCGTGTCATGTTGAATATAGTTATTGGTGGTGGTTTGACTTTGACTCATCAAAACTTTACCCAAATATCATATAATATTGCTTATATGTGGAATCTAGAAAAACGATACAGATGAATTTGTTTGCAAAGCAGCAGTAGAGACACAGACGTAGAGAACAGATGTATAGGTATCGGGGGAAAAGGGGGAATGGGATGAACTGGGAGATTGGGATTGACATATATACACGATTGATACTATGCATAAAATAGTTAACTAATGAGAACCTACTGTATAGCACAGGGAACACTACTCAATGCTCTGTGGTGACCTAAATGGGAAGGAAATCCTAAAAAGAGGGGATATATGTATACGTATAGCTGATTCACTTTGCTGTACAGTAGAAACTAACACAATATTGTAAAGCAACTGTACTCCAATAAGAATTAATTTAAAAAAATAACCTCTCTAAAAAAAAAAGTTGCCAAAAGAGTGGGGAAAAAAAAAGACTTGCTATGACCAGGTCATGTTTCTCCGGAACCAAGGGGGTTGTGAAGCCCAGGGTGGGTGGGGTATGGAAGGCCCGATTTTCATCATCACATGTAATGAGACACCAAAAAAACAGTGGGCGAGACACTTGGGGAAAGGGTACTAATGCCAGGTGGTGTGGTAAGACTTGCATTAGCATAAATTTAATCTTATCTTTAAGAAAGACGGGGGGCTTCCCTGGTGGCGCAGTGGTTAAGAATCCGCCTGCTAATGTAGGGGACACAAGTTCAATCCCTGATCTGGGAGGATCTCACATGCCGCGGAGCAACTAAGCCCATGCGCCACAACTACCGAGCCTGCGCTCTAGAGCCCGCGAGCCACAACTACTGAAGCCCGAGCGCCTAGAGCCCGTGCTCCACAAGAGAAGCCACTGCAATGAGAAGCCCACGCGCCACAACCAAGAGTAGCCTCCGCTCGCTTCAACTAAAGAAAGTCCGTGTGCAGCAACAAAGACCCAATGCAGCCAAAAATAAATAAATAAAATAAATAAATTTATTAAAAAAAAAGAAAAAAAAAGAAAGGCGGGAATCGCTCAGCTAAAATGCCTGCTCATGCTGCCAGGCCACTGGTCAGCAGACCAGGGTGGAACTTGCTGGGATTCGAGGGGCTGAATGCTCCTGCCCGCTCCCCACCTGCTCGCCACCTTCCCCTCCCAGCCCCCCACCCCCAAGAAACATATAGTACCAGGCACGCTTGGGCCTATGGCAGTTTCTACCCCAGGGAAGTTCAGTGTCTGGACTAATGTTTGTGTCGGGCTTCACAATCTGAGCTTTTCAGCTGCTCCCGGGGCTCAGAGGGCAGCTAAGTTTGGGACCCACCTAGTCTCAGGGGGATAGACACGCACACTGGTGACGGTGGTGCCGTGGGACCAGTAACCCTATATGGAGACAGGCATGGAGTCCACAGAAGCCCCGTGGAGGGAATGCTGAACAAAGCTCCAGAGGGAGGGTGGCTTCTGGACCCTCTGCCCACCTCGCTCCAGCCTGATCCCTTCAGAACCCATAGCGCCAGTGCACATTTGTTCCCAGGGGTCTGCCTTTGCTTACAAGATTCAGCTCACTGGGCAAGTGTCTTTAGGGTCTTCTGGAAGATGGGTCCCCTGGGGAAGGCTTCCTGGAGCACATACCCATCCTTTGCAGATGTTTGTAAATATCTATCAGGGGTGTGGCACCTCCACACAGCAAAAGGCTCTGGTCCTGATTCTGCCCCTGTATTCAGGGCTCACAGCATCTTCTTAATTAAAAAGAAAAGTCACATCTCTCTTCTCAAAGTACCCTTGGCTGCATTCCCTAAGACTCATCCTCACACAAAGTCTATGAAATACACGGCACAGGTGTCATTAGACCCATTTTGCAGATGAGGAAACTAAGGCCTCAGCAGATCCAGTGGCTTACTCAGGATCATGCATTTGGAAACAACAGAGGTAGAGGACCCTCCCCTGACCACCTGAGCCCAAGAGCATGCCTTTCCTCTGTTGTCTGAGAAGTTCCAACTCTCAAGGCCACGCTCTGTGTGTGCACCCTGTAAGGCATAAAAGGGTCTGCAGGAGGTAGCAGCTGGTAAGACGCATAACGGGAGCTCTGCTTCTGGTCACAAGAGTGTCAAAGTAATCTTTCTGCCAAGGACAACTGTAGAAGGTGGATAAAAACAACCCCCCCCCCCAAAACGCCCCTAGGTATTGGAAGAAATTGGAGGAAAACTGAGGCAGACAGGACTCAAAGGCTAAGACCCCAGAGAGAAGGGAACCACGGAGAAATGGGCTCAACATTCTGTTCACTTTATTCCCAAACTGCTCATGTACAAGGCTGAGCAGCTGATATAAGGCGGAAAGTGACAGCTAAAATGACACAAAGGCAATCAGAGATTTGGGCAGAGTCTCTTGATTCTGGGGAAGCAACAGCTGGAGTTCAGGGCCCACCAAGAAAGGGGTGGGTCCTGCTAAACGGTCCAGCTTTCAGATGAGAACCCTGAAAGGCTACGTTCCCGAAGGAGACCATCCTTCCCCAAATCTTGAAGTCCAGCCTCAAATCACATCCAACCCTGATAGAAACAAGCTGACGTGTCTGTATTCTGCCCACCAAAGAACCTAAACTCCTCTCTCAAAGAAGCAAACATCAATGTCCAAGATTCAATGAAACACCACAAGTGCCAGGAAGCAGGCTCAGATCATTAAAAATCAAGCAATACAAATAAACAAAGGAGTCAGAAGCAATACTCGAAAAGACTTCGACCAAGAATTTCCCACGACTGCTGACAGATACCAGGCCACATTTAATTATGGATGTGAGAAGCTCTGTCAACGTCAAGTGGAGACATACAAAGAAAACCACGTGTAGCTACAAGTGTACCTTGTTTTATTGTGCTTCTCTTTATCACGCTTTGTGTACATTGCATTTTTTACAAATTGAAGGTCTGGGGCAGTGCTGCATTGGGCAAGTCTCTCAGCCCCATTTCCCAACAGCCTTTGCTCACTTTGTGTCTCTGTGTCACATTTCGGTAACAACATTTCAAGCTTTTTCATCATTCTTACATTTGGTATGGTGATCTGTGATCAGTGACTTTGATGGTACTATTGCAAAAAGATTACGACTTGCTGAAGGCTCAGATAATGATTAATTTTTTTTTTTTTTTTTTTGCGGTATGTGGGCCTCTCACTGTTGTGGCCTCTCCCGTTGCGGAGCACAGGCTCCGGACGCGCCCAGCCGCTCCGCGGCATGTGGGATCCTCCCGGACCGGGGCACGAACCCTTGTCCCCTGCATCGGCAGGCGGCCTCTCAACCACTGTGCCACCAGGGAAGCCCATGATTAGCATTTTTTAGCAGTAAGGTATTTTAAAATTATGTACATTGTTTTTTTTTTTGACATAATGCTCTTTCACACTAAAAGACTACAGTATAGTATAAACACAATTTTTATATGCACTGGGAAACCAAAAAATTCATGTGACTCACCTTATTGTGATATTTACTTTATTGCAGTGCTTTGGAATCAAACCTGTAACACCTCTGAGGTATGCCTGCACATAATAGTGACACTGGTGAAAACAAAGGACAAGGAAAAAAGATCTTAAAAGCAGACAGAGAAAAAAAGACACCATTTTCAAAAGATCAATAATAAGGTTAATGGCTAACACTTCCACAGAAACAAAGGAAGCCAAAGACAATAGAATGCCATATTTAAATTTCTGAAAGAAAACAACGGTCAACTTAGGATTCTATATTCTAAGTATTTTTCAAGAATGAAGGTGGGCTGTAAATATATGAAAGATTTAAATGGAAAAGTAAACTTGCTTATAATCCATGGAAACTCAAAGAAAAAATATTCTTAAAATGTTACTATGGGTATTTTCTTTCTATGAATACAGGCTGGATTTAATGTTGCTCTGGGGTTCTTAAAAGCTGAACTAAATAACGATTTGTGAAATAAGTTAAAAAAAAAAACAATGAAGGTGGAATAAAGATGTCCTCTGATGAACGAAAACTAAAAGAACTCAATGCTGACAGGTCTGCTTGGAAAGAAATACTAAAGGGAGTTTTTCAGACAGAAGGGAAATAATCCCTAATGCAGGTAGAAAGGAATGAATATCACGGGAAAGGGAAAATCTGATGAATACTGATTGTTTAAAATGGCAATAATAGTGTCTTGTGGGGATTGAAATATAGATAGAATTAACACCTGACAAAAATAAGACAAAAGGTAAGGGGGTGAATGAAGCAAAAGGCATTTAAGGTTCTTCATAGTCCAAAAGTGAACGGTAAAAGCACTCTTATAAGACAGACTCAAAAAGCTAGGGTGTATTTGATAAATACGTTGTAACCACCAGCGGAAGAATAAAAGGATGTATAACCAGACAATAGAATAGAAATCGGAATTTAAAAACGATTTGATTAATCAAAAAGAAGGAGGTAAAAATGTACCCCGCAAAACCCAAATGGGACAAATGTGAAACAAAGAGTAGATGGTGGGTGTAAACCCAGATATATGTCAACAATTACATTAAGTATAGATGGGCTAAATCCTCCAATTAAGTGGCAAAGTTATCAGACTAGATTTTTTAAAAACTTCAACTCTATATTATTTACAGAAGATGCACTTTAATATAAAAAGCCAGAATGATTCGATGTTGAAGGGTGGAAGAAATATATACCATGCAAACACAATCAGAAGGAAAGTTGGTGTAGCTATACTAATATCAAATAAGGTAGATTTCAAGGTAAGAAATTTTCCTAGAGATAAAAAGCGATGTCTTAGATCAATTCAGCAGAAAGACATAACAATTCTAAAATGTGTTTACCTCAAAGTACATAAAACAAAAACTGACAGAATTAAAATAAAAAATAAATGCCCAATCATAATTGTATGTTTAACTGTGAAAATTTAACTTTCAGAGAATGGTAGGATTGTAGACAAAAATATCAACTAAAACTACAGAATACAGATTCTCTTCAAGCACATGCAAACCATTTGCTGCAATGGCCCATGTCAGGACATAAAGCCAAACTTAACATATTTTGAAGGACTGAACTGTTATTTTCTGATGACAGGGGAAATAAACAGAAACCAGCAACAAAATGACAATCCCCAAATGTTTGGAAATTAAGTGATACTCTTCTGAATAATCTATAGACCAAAGAAGAAATCACTTTGACAATGTGAAGATAGTTTGAGCTGGATACAATGAAGCTATGATATCCCATACCATATTATCATATGTAGCTAAATCTGTGCTTGAAGACTGTATAGCCCTAAAAGCACGTGTAATCAAAAAGAAGAAAGGGGGCTTCCCTGGTGGCGCAGTGGTTGAGAGTCCCCCTGCCGATGCAGGGGACACGGGTTCGTGCCCCGGTCCGGGAAGATCCCACATGCCGCGGAGCGGCTGGGCCCGTGAGCCATGGCCGCTGAGCCTGTGCGTCCGGAGCCTGTGCTCCGCAACGGGAGAGGCCACAACAGTGAGAGGCCCGCGCACCGCACAAAAAAAAAAAAAAAAAGAAGCAAGGCTGATATCAATGATCTAAGTGTGCATATCAAGAAGCTAGGAAAAGCCAGCACATCAAACTCAAATCAGAAGGAAGCAAATAATAAAGATGAGAGTAGAGACATCACTGGTTTAGAAAACAAATGCATCACGGAGAAATTGCGAAACTAAAAGTTGGTTCTTTGAAAAGACTGCTGATATCGATAAACCTCTCTCAAGGCTCAGGCCTGCCCCTAACAAGAGAAGACTGTATGCCATGTATCTAATATTTAAGTTATAAATCAAGCTAACAAACTATTAAATAAAATACTTTCTCTCCTCCTACTTTGAGAAATATACCTTTGCACAACAGAGAAGGTAAGGTCCACATCTAGAAGTGGCAAAGTCCTCAGAGATCTGTGCTGGAAGATGGGGTGATGGGGAGATGATGCCTTCCCCCCAGTCTTGTCACCCCGGCACCATGTCATACCATGAGGATCCTGCACATCCACGCTCTGACCACAACTCCGCAGACAGCTGCCCTCAGCCACCCAAGGGGCCTGCACAGCAAGCCCATGCTGTGCCTTTGAGAGGGCAGTCTAGGGAAGGGGCCCACGCAGGCTCTGGAAGTGGGCTGGGGGCCATTTGGGTAGGATCTTTGGAGCCTGAGTGTCCAAGCATGGTATCAGAAACAGGTGTGGGCTCAGGGTGGGCAGTGATTTCACCCCATGGGGAGGGGTGAAAAGGAGGGGATACAGAGCAAGGTACATGCAGCAGTGGGTTCTGAGCAGGGCCCTTCTTGGCAGGGATAAAGAGAAGGAAGTCCATGATCACTAACAGAAACAAGAAGGCAGATATCACTACAGCTCCCACGAGGGCATCATGAATAACTTTACACAAATACATTGGAAAAGTTACACGAAATGGACAGCATTCCAGAAAAACCCAACTTCTTAAAGTTTTCCTATGAAGAGATGACCCCAATAGTCCTATATCTATAAAACAAATTTGATTTAAATCCTTTTCACAAAGAGAATTCTAGGTCCATATGGCTCCACTGGTGAAATTTCCTAAATATTTCGGGAAAAAATAACGCTGAGGTCTCACAAACTCTTCCAGGAATAAAGAGGGACTGCTTCTCAGTTCACTTTAACCAAGAAAGGACATTACAAGGCACAATATCTCTCTCAAACATATATGCAAAACCCCTAAACAAAGAGATTCCATTAACAAGGGTAATATATTATGACCACATTGAATTTATTTCAGAAATGTAAGGTTGGTGTAATATTTAAGAATTAACAAAGTAAAGAAAAAGACAAGTGATCATCTCCCTAGGTGCTGAAAAAGCATTTGGTAAAATTTAACACCTGTTTATGATAAACACTCCTAGCAAACTAAGGATAAATGTCTAAACCTGCAACAAATAGCAACTAAATAGTGAAATATTGAAAGCTTCGACCCAAGGTTGGAAAGGTTGGAATTGAAACACGTCTGCCATCTCCACTTCTATTCAGTGTTGCCCTGGAGGTCCTAGGAATGCAATAAGGCAAGAAAAATGAGTACGAAGTTATGGATTGGAAAGGAAGAACCAAAACTGGCATATTATCCACAGACAACATAATTCTGAATGGAGATACCCAGGAGTGCCTACAGATAAATCATTAGAATTAATAAATGAATTAGGCAAGGTCATTGAATATAAGATTAACATTTAAAAGTTAATTATTCTTCTGTATTCTAGGAACCAACAAAATCTGAAAAACTTATGCCTTTTAAAATAGCATCTGGGGGCTTCTGGTGGCACAGTGGTTAAGAATCCGCCTGCCAATGCAGGGGACACAGGTTCGAGCCCTGGTCTGGGAAGATCCCACATGCTGTGGAGAAGCTAAGCCCGTGCGCCACAACTACTGAGCCCACGTGCCACAACTACTGAAGCCCGTGTGTTTAGAGCCTGTGCTCTGCAACAAGAGAAGCCACCGCAATGAGAAGCCCGCACACCGCAACAAAGAGTAGCCCCCGCTCGCGGCAACTGGAGAAAACCTGCGCGCAGCAACAAAGGCCCAATGCGGCCAAAAATAAATAAATTTATATTAAAAAAAGCATTAAAAATGTGAAGTACCTGAGAACAAACAAAAAAAATATGCATGACGTCAACAAAGGAAACCAGGAAATCCATTCTGTGTTTATGGATTGGAAGACTCAATATAGTATTATATGTTGTCAATCCTTCCCAAGGTGATCTATAGATTCAATGTGATCCCAGTCAAAATGCCAGAAGGTGTGTGTGTGTGTGTGTGTGTGTGTGTGTGTGTGTGTGTGTGTGTGAGAGAGAGAGAGAGAGAGAGAGAGGGAGAGAGACAGAGAGAGAGAGAAGATTGACAGATTGACAAAGCTGATACTGACATTTATATGGAAATGCAAAAGGCCAACAACGGTAGAGAAAATTTTAGTTCAGGGTAGAGGACTTATCCTGACATGAAGACTTTTCAAGCTACAATATTTAAGAGTTTTGTGTTGTGCAAGGTTAGAGAAAGGGATAGAGAAATAGATAAATGGAACAAAGCAGAGTCCAGAGACAGACCTACACATACACTGTTATTTGACTTCCTGCAAAATTGCCACCGGGAGGAAGGGATCATCTCTCCAACAAATGGTGTGAAATCAATAAATGGTGTGGACGGCCCTAGGGAGAAAGATGAACCCTGACCTCCTACCTCACACCATACACAAAGCCAATTTCAGATACAGGAATAATACAGCAAAGCTTCTAGAGATACTATAGGAGACTATCTTCACGACCTTGAGATGGAGAAACATTTCTTAAACAGGACACAGAGAACAGTAACCACAAAGGAGAATATTAATACATTGGACTTAAAATGAAGAGCTTCTGTTGATCAAAAAATACCATTGAGTCAAAAGGCGAGTCATAAAGCAGGAGGAGGTATTTGCAATACATATATACCTCAAAGGACTTGTATCCAAAATATGTAAATAAGTCTTATGAAGGAATCAAAAAAGACAAACAACCCAATTAAAAACCAAAACCAAAACCAAACCAAAAATATTGGTCACTTCCTGGATTACTACCACTACCTTTTAGCATTTGTCTGGTGAGCCAAATTTAAGCTAAGACTAAGATTTATAGAATCCATCCTGAGTGCCCATAACAGTGCCCATAACATAGTAAGTACTCAAAGCACTACCTGCTGAATGAATGAACAAACTACCATTTATTCAATAACAACTACGTGGTAGGCATTGATTGCATTTTATACCTGTAGTTTTGGTCATCTTTGGGAAAATCTCTAGGCAGTGACTAGTATTCCCATTTGACAGATGAGGAAACTGAGGCTTAGAGAGGCCAAGGTCAGGGCTTGGAACTGCAAAGCCAGAGTGGTGGGCACTGAGGCCCCCAGGATGCTGCTGTCTTGGCTGGGTGATTGGGAAGTTTCAGGCAGCAGGAGCTGACGAACCCGATCATATTCCCTGCCAAGCCGTAGTTTACTCTGCTGAGCTGGATTTTGACACCTTTTTGGATGTTGGATTTTCACCTTCCAGGTGCTGCAGCCAACTCCTAACATAAGCCACCAGAATCAATCAGGGGCTGTCGCCGGTGGCAACTCCTGTAAAAAACAGTCGTGGTTCAGGAAGAAGATATATCCTGCTCATCCGGGAACCGTATGCCCACGTGTTCACAGGACACACAAACCAACCCGAAGAAACTAGGCATAGCCCTTGACATTCAAGAAGGACCTGTTTCCGCTGGCAAACACCGCACCTCAAATCCTGTCTATCCACTTTCTGGTGCGGTGGTGAGGCCCCCAGGTATGTCATTTCCTGGTAAGCAGAGACTACTGCCAGTTTGGCTGCCTCCAGGGTGTGCTACACAGCACCTAGTGGCTGGCAAGGTGACTGCCACCTGTGCGCCACTCTGGGCAAGGGGAGAGAGGGGAGGGGTGGGGAGAGGGAGGGGGAGGGAGGGAGGAAGGGAGGGAATGAAAACCAAGGATAAAGTTTATTTCAAGTTTTGGAGCTCCTGACGTTCAGTCTTACATCTAATCAATAAGTCACTCCTCACTCATTGCCTAACCTCAAAAACTTGATTAAACACAAGCAGAGATGGCCTCCATAACCATTTTTGAAGCAAGATGGGGAAGAATATAAACTCATCTTAAAAAAAATATTCTGGGTGAACCTTAAACTTTATTCAACCTTCAAAGAAGCTAAAACATCTAATAAATTGATACAGTTTATAGAAACTAGATAGATTATTAAATAGGAAAATGTTTACTATGTTTCAAAAATTCAAATCCACCAGTTCATCCATTGGGTAAATGTTTATCTAAAAGTTCAGGGGCAAAGTTAAACAGTTGAAATAAAATGGAATTAAGCCTTAATATTTTGTTTTACTTTGAGTACAGAGGGGAGACAAAAATAATATCTCATAAAATGGAAAGTTTCTATTTTCACCAAAATATTTGGAAAAGTTATTTTATTTTTAATTTGGATTACCTAGATTCCATGTAACTTTTGCAAGGGAGGTTTCAGCATAATACTGGGAGCTGGAGCCTAGCAGGGAAACTGGCTTTGGTTATTATTTAAAACATTCATTCCACAAAGATACAATTTGTTTCAAAAAGTGTCAAACCAGTCAGAAACTGCCTGTAAACGTGGTGCTTGTAAAATCCTGATGACTCCAGGGGAATTTCCATTCTCCCTTCCTTTCATTTGACTGTATCTCAGGTAAAAAGGCTCATCCTGCATCTTCATACTTAGGTACTGCCCTACTAGATGCCGAGTTCTTCATTTCTGAGTTTTGTTTTTTTTTCCCCCCTGGGTCTTTTGTTTATGATGACGGTTTTATACGCAATCATCAGAATTATTTTAAAGGGTGGCACGTAAATGCGGTATTACAAGAAAAGGTCGTTCTAATTCAAACAATGGTACCGAAAATGTTATCTTTTCTCCTTGTTTTCAGTTGAGAAGGTCTTCAGAGACCCAAAAGTAAATGAAGTTATTCTTAATAGTTTTTTTTTTTTTTTTTTTTTGGTGCTCTTTGCTCAGGTAAGTTTTGCTAAGCTCTCTGGACTACAGGCTCCCAAGCCGCGCACATTGTTCAAGGGCTCCTGGAGATGGAGTCTTGGGTGGATGTCAGGTGACAACCAGCTACTGTGTGTGTCACCCTTACGCTTTGCATCCCAACGCTTGGATAAATAGAAAGAAACTGCTCCACGGGGGACCATGTGTGCTTTTACAGCATTTAAAGAGCAGAAAGTTGCCACTGCAACACAGGCGGGCACTGGGCGTTTTCTGCAGAAACAGTTCTTTTTCGTGGTTATCCATCACAGCTTCCTTGTGCATTCAGAGTTTTTTGCTCTTCCCTGGGAGGCCCATGTTGGCTTGTGCGATGCCCAGACCGACTCAAAGATTGGATCTCAGTGATCTGGGGACTGAACTCCCTGCTCCTGTCTTGCACCCAGTTTCTGAACAGTCATCTAAGTTGATGTCACATATTCCAGAGCAAGAAAAGACTGGACTGCGGGGAAGGGAAGAGGAACGCTTTTTCTCCCAAGGCCAGTTCCAAACGAACAAAACCCTCACCCTCTTGTATCCCTATCTGTCCAGATTCTGTATCACACACACAGTCCTCCTCCTTTCCATCTGAAGCTAGTCAGTTTGCTGTTTGATCCTCAGATGCGGGGGTACTTATCCAGAAGTGCTTTTGCCCAGGGATGGGAGTGGGAGGGGAGAGAGCTCTGGAAAGCAAAGCTCTTCCCTAAAACATCTCATTCATAAGATATTGAAAACAATCTGTTGTGCAAATCATGCTCAACTTCACATCCGGATGAATTAGGAGCTCCATTAATTCATTAGCGACTGAACCTTGGCCCTGGAGGCCTGGCCCGGAATGTTTGTTGATTCTTTTGCTGGTGCCTTCCGTGTCTCAGTTATGAAATTTTAGGGCCAAGTGGAGGACGATAGAACCTTTTGCTCTAAAATAGCCTTATTCTTTCTACATGAACACAGCTTCTTAACATCCAGCCAGTTCCAGAAATTCTGCTTTCAGAACACATTTGGGATGAACCATTACTTACAAAAAAGGAACAGTCAGTTCCAAAGTACTGAATTTTTGAAAATCTTTTTAATTTTGGAAAGAAATTTAATATTGAATAATTTCGAACACATAGAGAGGTTTCAAGGATGGTACAGGAATTACCTGAATGCCTTCTACAAAGATTCACTGGCCATTTCTGTCTGCCCCGTTTGCTTTCTCATTCTCTCTTTAGCTACTGCCATTTCGATTTTTATTTCCGTCTGTATGTATCTACAGAGTATTTCTTTCCTGAACCATTTGAAAGTAAGCTGGTAACTAAATACTTCCGCATGTATTTCCTAAGAATAAAGACATTCTCTTACATAACCACAGTACAATGATAAAAATCAGGACATTTTACATGGATACAATGCTATCTAATCCACAGCGTATATTCAAATTTTGTCACTGTTCCAAAAATGTCTTTAATAGCATCCCACAGCCCCACTCCAGATCCAGAATTCAATCAAAGACCAAGTGCTGCATTTCACTGTCACATCTCTTTAGTCTCTTTTGATCTGGAAGAGTTCTCCAGCCTTTCTTTGTCATCCTGGATCTTAACAGTTTTTAAGAATACAGGCCAGTCACTATTTTTTCCTTTGTAATCAGGAAGAAATTTGTTGAGAGATAACCTTATGACTATGTAAATGTTGTGTTCTTTATCACGCACTCACTGTCAGCAGTAGCCTTAGCTATTTCTATATTTATAATTTAGTATTCAATTGTAAGGAAGATCTTCCTTTTCTCTCTCTCTCTCTCTTTCTATTGCAGTAGGAAGACTTAATGTGAGATACACTCTCTTTTCCCTATGGACTCATACCTTTCTGTTTATTTAATGAATTACAATCTGTTACTATAGTATTTATTTTGATAGTCCAACTGTTCTGGACTTGGCCAGCGAGAGTCCTTTCAAGCCGATTCCTTTTGTTAACAACATACAATTAAGTCTTATTTTTTGATCCAAATTGATAATCTCTGCCTCTTAAATGGAAAGAGTAGACCTTTTATATTTAATGTAATTATCAATAAAGTGTGGTATAAATCTACCATCATTATATATATAACAAGCATATATATATGCTTTCTTCTGAATTAATTGAGCATTTTTTATAATTCCATTTATCTCCACTATTGGATTACTCGTTATATAACTTTGTTTTACTTTACTTTTTAAGTGGTTGCCCTTAGGTTTACAATAGACATTTTCAACTATAACAGTCTGCCTTCGAATAATATTTCACCACTTCACATACAGTTTAAAGACCCCACAACAACATACTTCCATTTCTCTCTCTCATCCTTTGTGCTAATGTCATCATACATTTTACTCCTATGTGTATAGTAAACCCAGTAACACATTTTTTTTTTTTTGCTATAACAGTCAATTATCTTTCAAGGAGATAAAAAATAAGAAAAAAATCTATGCTAATCCACATATTTGTTATTATTTGTTAATTATGGTGCTTTTCACCCCTGTGTGTAGATCCGATCTTCGTTCATTATCACCTTTCTTTTGCCTAAAGAACATCCTTTATCATTTCTTGTTCTTCTGGTAATGATTCTCTCAGCTTTTGTTTTCCTGAAAAAGTGTTTATTTCATTTTTAATTTGAAATATGTTTTTTTGCTGAGTGTACATTGTAGGTTGCCAATTTGTTTCTTTCAATACTTTATAGATGCTGCTGCACTGTCTTCTGACTAGCCTTATGTTTTGAGGAGAATTCTGTTAATTCTTAACTTTGTTCCTTTTTAGATGACATGTCCTTTTTCTCTGGCTTCTTTTAAGATTTTCTCTTTGTTACCTGTTTTCAGCAGCTGTGACTAGGATGTGCCTTCATGTGTTTTCTTTACGTTTTTTCTGCTTGGGGTTTGCTAAACTTTTTAGATATATGGGCTTGTGGTTTTCATTCATGATGGAAAATTCTTGGTCATTATTCCTTCAAATACTTTTTCTGTATGCACCCCCCCACCCCATTTCTTGGGCTTTGACATTGCCCCATAAGTCACTGCTGTTCTGTGTATTTTTTCCTAGTTTTTCCCCCCTCCGGGCTGTATTGTGAAGTGTCTCTGTTGCTGCATCTTCAGCCTCACTGATTTTTTCTTCTGCAGCACCTTATCTGTTGTTCAGCCCATTCTGTGTATTCTTCAGATCTAGAAGTTCTATTGGGATCTTTTTCATATCTTTCATTGTTTCCCTCATATGCTAATGATTCCTCCTACTTTTTTAAATATATAAGGCATATTTTTAATTGCTGTTTTCACATTCTTATGCTCTAATTCCATCATCTGTATCAATTCTGGGTCTTTTTTGTTAGTTGACTTTCCTCCTAGTTATGGGTCATATTTCCTCCCGTCTTCACTTGTCTGGTACTTTTTAAATTGGGTGCCAGACATTGTGATTTTATGCTGTTGGGTGCTGGATTTTGCTGTTTATTCCTTTAATTAGTGTTAGACTCTGTTCTAACACTAAGTGAGGTTGCTTAGAGTCAGTTGCATTCTTTCAAGGTTTGTTCCTAGGCTTTGATAGTGCAGGTCCAGAGCAGACTTGAATCCAGCTAATGCCCTGCTGTGTGATGCCCCATGTATTATGGGATTTGCCCACTTCAGCTGGGGGGAACACAAGCCATTCCCAGACATCTGTGAGTCCTCAGAAGTGTCTGATTTACTGCTTTCTGTTGGTTCTTTCCCCTGCCTCAGGTGGTTTCTTCTCATGCCTGGGAAGATCAGTCCTTGCCAAAGACCCAAGGTCACTCTCTGTCTCTCTCTCTCTCTCTGCTGCGTCCTCCTCTCCATTCTCTGCTTCACAAATTTTAACTGCCTTCGCCCCCTTCACCTCTGACCTTTGTATTCTCGGCTCAGTGAGACTGCTGGGCTGTTTGGGCTCCTCTCCCTGCACTGCAGCCTCAACACTGCCTCTAGGAAGGGAGATGGGGCAATTATCATGGGTTCACCTTGTTGGCTTCCCTTTTACGGGGACTCATAGTCCTGAGCCGCCTGTCGTCCAAAATTTGAAAGCCAGCTTCATAGATTAAAAAAATATATATTTTATTTTATATTGGAATATAGTTGATTTACAATGTTGTGTTAGTTTCAGGTGTACAGCAAAGTGATTTAGTTATATGCTTCATAGATTTTATTTTGATTTCTAGTTGTTTAGGGCAGGGTGGGGACTGCTACGTCTGATCCCTCTCTCTCCATCATGTTCAGCATCATGAGTCCTGCCCTGTGTCTTTTAAATGCTCTCTTCACCTCAGAGCACATCCTTGCCCTGGTCTCATTGTGTACTTTCCTGGCCCCAGACCTGGAATCAGCCATCTCTCTGAGAAGCCTTGGTTCCTTTCATTGGGGAAGGATATTTAGAAGTCAAGATCTAGGTAACCAGGTGTACGCATCACTTCTGGTTTGTTGGCAAGTTTTTAAAAATAGAAATGAAACACCTATGCAGGAAAACAAGCAGGAACCTCAGGGGGAGCTCCATGTCCCTTTTTCTTGAAAATGAAATGTTGCGGAATAAAAAAATTCCTTTCACGTTCTCCACTAATAGAAAAAGGAGGAACAGGGAAACTGCTCTTTTAACAAATCTATGTTGAGAACTCCTTAATGCCAGGCTCTGTTCTAGACGCTGAGGATACAGCAGGTACCAAACCAGACAAAGACCCCTGCCCTGTTGGTGCTTGCACACAGGACCACTGCTATTATGTTGCTGTTGCAGTGTCTCCTGAGGTCACACCTTTTTTATGACAGTAAATGTGGCCATTTCTACATAGTTCCAACATCTGCTCAAATCTCAGCCATGTTAACAATCACTTAAATGTGTGTGCTTTGAATCGCTTAGATGCGTGTTTCCCCCGAGACTAAATAGCTGGCTGTGTGTGAACTTAAATTTCAGATCACAGGGTTATATTTGTAAATGCCCTCCTGAAAAAATCAATGACATAAACCCAGATGTCAAAAGAATAAAAAGAGTACATGCTGTCGTGAGGAACTGCCCCTTGCTTTGTTAGGAGGGTCGAGGTTCTTTTAAAGCGTTAATTTCCTTACCCTGTCACGTTTGCCACTACAGCAAGGCACTCACAAAAATTCAGTTTTTACAGAGAACTTGAAATGTGATGTGAATGCAAATGTTGCTTGTGATTTAAGGGGTCAGCATCCTGTCCTCCCAAATCCCATACATGGGATCAGGCGCTCAAAGCATACGGCTCCATGGGGTCTCTGGGCTGTAAGGGGATTGAGAACCCACTTACTTCAGAACTTTATTCAATGCTTGAACCCACAAGCTCCTGGGATGTCTCCACTGACAGAGCCCCTTGAGCTGAGATGCTTAGGGAGCTCTTTCTCTCTCTGGTCATTTAAACACTAGTCAACTGTTTCTTTTTTTTTTTTTTTTTTT
>NW_006792775.1:3681344-3728026 GCF_000442215.2 Lipotes vexillifer
CCCCTGCATCGGCAGGCGGACTCTCAACCACTGCGCCACCAGGGGAGTCCCTCAACTGTTTCTTTATAATTTTTGTCCACTCTTCTATGTTCTGCCTTGTGAGGCCACAAGGAACACATACAAGCCTTTCCCAGTCCTGCCCTTCAGAGGCAGCTCTGTCCCCCCGCACCGGCCAGTCTTCACGGGACCTGGTTCTGAATCCTCACATCTGGCCACATCCAGCTGTCACGTTTCCATCCTCACACTCACTTGCCTCTTCTTTTACAGCATGAGGACAATTTCCTGCTTCCTCCTTGGGTTGGAACCCAAGACCCTGCTACAGAATGAGCTCGTGATCCTAGACGAGCTTCTTTACCACCTCAGTTTCCCATTTGCAAGTGGAAGTAACCGTGTGCAGCCCAGGGTTGATGTGAGTGTCAAATGGTGATGCAGCCATCTGCCCACACAGAGCCCAGGCCCAGGAAGCCCTCAGCAAACACCAGCTAGCGATGCTGTGCTATCTGGCGGCTGTTTTACTACATGCTTTGGGTCTATTATTTCAAGTCTTCAAACAACATTTTCAGGAGTTGAAAAGGAGACTCAGAGAGGCTAGGTAACTTTCCTGAGGTCCCACAGCCAACACACACCCCTGCTTGCTTGACCCTAAAAGACATGCTCTTCCCGCCAGGCCTCCTGGGTCAAATAGCACGGCCCCTGATCTCCTGCCTGTTTTCCAAATGGGGGTGTTCCCAGGGTTGGCCCTCCTACCCCCCAAGTTTGTGCATTCTTTCTGGGTCATCATATCTCAGCCATTGTCCCCATCACCCCAAGTGTTAACCCCAAATCCAAGCGCTCTTTCAGCTTTTGCCCTTCTCCGCAGCTCCAGACCCCTATTTCCAAAGACCACCCCCGCGGCTCCACCTGAGTATCCCAGAGGCATCTCCCCCATCTTTCCTCCTCCCGTGGATCATGCCCCTTGGTGTGCTGCCTCCAGGTTAGCAAAGTGCTTTCACAGGCATCATTATTTAACACGACCATTCAACGGATCTACCCAACAAGGCACTGGTGAGCCCCTTCTGCAGCCCACACACTGCGTGCATGAGTGCTGGAGGGCCAGTGACACTCGAGTACAGACGCACTGGAGGCTATGCCCAGGCACGTAGCCGGAAGTCTGAGGGCAGAATTCCGAGAGCCATCCTCGTGAAGGGGATGCTTATTAGGAAGGAGGGTGGGATACAGGGTGATGGAGGAGGGGGAAGGAGTCTTCCATGTCGCTCATTTGCTCATTCACGCACTCATTGAGTAGGTGTGTACTGAGTGCCAGCAAAGCACCAATCCCTGCCTTAGATGCTGGGAGGCAAATGTGCCTGAGATGGGGCTCCCGGGCTTTGGGAGAGAAAACAGGTCAAAGACTAGGTGTAGTCGAATGTCAGAGCTGGTGGGGTGGGGGGGACGGGGGGAAGGGTCCTCAGCCCTTTCTCTCTTCATCCCCAAGAGGAAGAGTCACCAGTCGCGCCTCAGTTACCAGTGGGCAGGTGCAGTGGACCGAACGGTGGCCCCCAAAAGATGTGTCTACATCCTAACTCCTGGGACCTGTGAATATAACCTTATTTGGAATAAGGGTCTTTGAGGATAGAATTAAGGATCTCGAGATGAGGTCATCCTAGATTATCCAATGCAGGTGTCCTTATAAGAGGCACACAGGGGACAGACACAGGAGAAGACAAGGCAACATGATGACAGAGGCAGAGGCTGGAGAGAAACAGCCACGAGCTCTGGGATACCTGGAGCCCCCAGAAGCTGGAAGAGGCAGGAAGGATGCTCCCCTGGAGACTCTGGAGGGAGCCTGGCCCTGTCAACACCTTGATTACAGACTTCTGGCCTCCAGAACCCCGAGACGATACATTCCTGTCGTTTTGAGCCCCCGTTTGTGGTTATTTATTCTGGCGGTGGCCCCAGGACATGCACACAGCAGTCATGATAAGTGAAAACGTCCCAAGTGGTAGAAGGACTTGCCTCCTTGCCTGCCCTTCACATACTTAGCCCTCGGCTGTTCTCCTAACCTGGCAATACAATCTACAACCTGGACACAGGCCTCGTGTAGATCTGGACCTAAGACTCGTGCTCCTGTCCAGCTGCCAGGCAGCTCTGTGGGGGGCACAGCCCTTGGCTGGCTGGAAAGGGGCCCCCGTTTCCCCTTTGCCGCTGTCCCTCTGTGCACAGCACACTCGGGAACTCACAGGGAGAGGGGAGGCTCACCCAGTGGGGCCCCGCCCCGCTCTGGCCATCAAAGTGTCTAAGAGCACCGGGTGCCACAAGGGCCCAACGTTAGGCCACTTGGGTGCAGAGAGGAAGGTGTGGTCACTAGATCCTGTTGTCCTGCCCCTTCCTGGTCTGGGATGCGTTCAGAGCAATACATTTGTCAGTTCAGCAAATATTGACCAAGAAGCCCATTCCCTGCTGGGCCTGGGCCACTGCCCACTGCTTGGGCTTTTCTAGCTCTGGTTTCACTTCTTTAAATATATATCCCATTAGATGCAAAAGCCCCAATATTGAAAACAGTTGCTTGTGCGGAAACTCTAACTTCTCTGCATGTAGTTTGGAACGTCTTTGTGTGTTATTTTCTTGTATGATGAATAATTTATGTTGGTTTTGGACACCGTATTGATCATGGAAGAAGAAAGTCTGACTTTCCCTCTTGGTACAGCCGCGCACGAGCTGACCTTGTACTCTGTGCACGTCTGCCTTCCCACCCACACTCTGATGCCGCAGGCACCAAAAGCCCGTGGAGCTTTCTGGGTCCCTCAGCTAGGAGGGACTTCTCTGTCCTCTGAGCTCCCGACACACCAACGCTTTCTACCTTGAATCTGTCGTGACTTGGGTGCCTGTCTTATTTTTCCAGACTAGGATTGGCCAACTTTTTCTGTAAAGGGCCAGATAGTGAATATTTTAGGCACTGTGGGTCATACAGACAGGACTGGCTGCATAATTGGTGGGCCTCAGTGCAAAATGAAAGTGCGGAGCGTTTTGTTAAAAAAGTTTTAGGAATTTCAAGATTGTGACACAGATGATCAAGGTGGTGACATGGAGCCCTTCTAAGTGCAGGGCCTCATGAGACTGTACAGGTCACATTCTAGGAAGTGGTCCTGCATATGGTCTCTGTAGCAATGACTCAACTCTGCCGTTGTAGTGCAGAAGCAGCCGGAGACAATATGTAAATGAATGTGGGTGGCTGTGTTCCAATAAAACTTTATTACAAAATCAGGAGGGGTTGGGGGCAAGATTTGGCCCCCGGATAAGAGTTTGCCAACCCCCGTTCTATACAACTGTAAAGTTCCTTGTAGGCAGGGCATCTCCCACCCATATACTCAACCACCCATCCATCCACCCATCCATCCATCCATCCATCCATCATCCACCCAACCAACTATCCAAACATTTACCCATCCGTCCATCATCCATCCATCCATTTGTCATTCATCCATCCACCCACATCCATCACCCATACATCCACCCATCCACCTATCCATCCCGTATTCATCCAACAAAGCATTACTGATCACCTACTGTGCTTCAGGCACTGCACTAAGTGCGAGGCTACAGAGAGAAGGCTATTGCCTGCCTTAGGGACATCTCAGACTCTAGAAGGCACATAATCGTCTTGGTGCAATATGGTGTCAGAGACTCATGGTAGAGTTTGAATTGCACTAAGGAAGGATTTATTTTCACGTCCTCCCACGTCCTCATAGGCAGGAGAGGAATAAACATCAGTGAATGAAAGCCTGTTTTGATGATCTAGACTCTTGGTCTTGGAGGATTTGTTGGAACCCTAGATAAAAGCTGGGTGTGACACCATCTGCACCTTCTATGACTTTGGGCAAAAGACTTAATCTCCCCATCTTAGTTTTCTTGTCAGTAAAATGGGGGCAAGCTGGTCCCCTGACAGGGATGAAGGGAAGATGGAATGGGATAACCCAATTTGGAGCACAGAGCCTGACACCTGGATGCACATCAACTGAGTCTCCTTCCTTCCCCTGGCTCAGCACCCAGCAGGCCCAGAGGGAAACATGCTGAGCTGAAGCGTTGGAGAGACAGGAAGATGCTGTTAAAGGGACCTGCTTGGGCTTCCCTGGTGGCGCAGTGCTTGGGAGTCCGCCTGCCGATGCGGGAGACGCGGGTTCGTGCCCCCTCCGCCCATCACGGGCTGTGCAGATGGGAGCAGCCCTGCCAGGGGAGGAGGGTCGGGGCCAGGAGCTTAGAGGGTTAGGGTGAGGCTTACAGGCGGGGGCTGGGTTGATGGGCTGCCGGGATTGGAGCTTCTGTTGTCCTGGGGCAGAGAATAGAGGAGAGGGGGAGACTACAGCTATCTGAGCAGTGACCCCTGGACAGTTCCTGAGGGTCGTTCAGTGAAACACTTCCCCTTGGTCTTTCCGTGCATTGTCTTTGAGGTTACGGCTCCCTAGAAATGTTTGTTACAACCAATCAGGGGTAAAAAAAAAAAAAAAAAGGGACCTGCTTATGTTTGTACAGACACAGAGAAAAGCCTGGAAGAGAGCCATGTACTCTGTGTGCCGTAGTCGTCACCCGGGGAGACAGTCCCTTATTTCTTCGGTAACATTTCAATTTCTCTTCCCTCCCTCCTTCCCTCTCTCCCTCCCTCCCTCCATCCTTGGTCCTTCCATCCTTTCTTTAATTTCTCCTTCCTCCCTCCCTCCCTTCTTTCCTTTTTTTTTTTAAAACAATGAACTTGCATCAGTTTCTAGTCTGAAAAAAACAAAAGGTGGCCCCCTTCCGTTCCCAAATGAACTGACTGGATTAAAACACGGGCACAAGGATCCTGGATCCATTCTTTCTTTTTCCAGATGAAGGGAAGCTGCAGTTTCCGACCTCGTCTCAGTAAACGAGACTAGGAACTCGGAAACCACCACAGATGCCTCCCTCCCCTGCACCCACCTGGGAGGTTCTGTGGATTGGCCTCTTCGGGTTCACCCCGAATCCAGCCTCCTCTCTCCACGTCCATTGGCCTCACCCTGGGCAGGGCCATTGCCACCTCCCCTGTCCCCACTGGTCCTCCCGGCTCCTTGCTCCCTCCCCCCTCCCCACCTCTTCCCTTTTTCCTACCCAGAGTGGCTTCTCAAGACACAACCAGATTGGGTCCCTCTGCTTCTTTCAAAGCCGCCTTGGTTCCCCATTGCCTTAGACCTAGGTCCCCAGCTTCTCACAATGTCCACGCCCGCCTCATCCCCCGTCTCCACCCTTTCTGACAATTGCTCTCCTGTCACGGGGGCCCCTTTTCTGGCCCTCAAACCAGCCAAGCCATTCAACAGCCCATGCTGCTCTGGCTGGCCTCTCTCCCCATCTATCTCTTCCTGATGCCTGGTCTGGGGTAACTCCTGGGTCCCCCTGTCAGCCCCACGTTTACATCCTTCACCACGCAGACCACAGTCGGAGCTGTCTAGCCGCCTGGTCCTTTCCTGCCATCTCCCTCACTAGACTGCAGGCTCCAACGGGCAGGGCTCACATCTGTCCTGCTCTCTCTGAGCCCCGGAGCCCCAGAGAGCACCCATCATGTGGCGGAGCCTCAAGAAATACCGTCGGGTGAAAGAAAGCAAACGAGTGGACAGTGGGTGAGGGGGTGGGTCGGGGTGGGAGTTTGTGGTCAGGGTGCTTCTCAGATTCCCCCGGCATCGAAGTTGCTTCCACAGGCAGAAGAAAAGCTTCTGGGCCCCTAAGGATCCTTCAGGGCAGCGGGGGCGTGAGTCTGCAGCATCCTGAGTGGTGGTGCTCACAGGGCACTGCTGTTCCCGCGAGCGGCTGGAGCAACCTGGCCAGTACTAGGCAGGTGAGCCTCCTCCATCAATACCTGTGATGGTGGCCCTCGCGACCCAGGGTGTGGCTGGGGTCTTTGGAGAGTCCCCTGCTCACCTCTTCACCCCGGGCTTCCTTTGTTCCCCCACCTTAAACACGAGAGCCCACCCTCCCTCGTCCAGTGTCTTGGTCTCCCGGACAACCCCCTCTGGTTCTCAACGGCTCCCCTCAAAAGGGGCCCCTCCTCTCCCCAGCGGGGCTCCCTCCAGCTGGTGTCGTGGCCTTGGTCAGCTGGATGATGGCCCCTAAAGATGTCTAGGTCCTACGTCCTAAGCGCTGGGACTTATGACTATGTCATCTTCTATGGCAAAAGGCACTTGGCAGGTGTCATGAAGACTCTTGAAATGGGAGATTATTTTGGATTATCTGGGTGGGTCCTAAATGCCATCACATGTGTCCTTGTAGGAGGGACATTTGACTACAGACGGAGACAGAGGCTGGAGGAATGTGGCCACAAGCCCAGGGATGCCTGGAGCCCCAGAAGCTGCAAGAGGCAGGAAAGATGCTTCCCCAGAGCCTTTGGAAGGCGTGCAGCTCTGCCCACACCTTGATTTCGAATTTCTGGCCTCCAGACTGTGAGAGACTAAACTTCTGTTGTCTTAAGCCATCAGTTTGTGGTCATTAGTTCTGTGGTCACAGGAAGCCAACAGAAGGTTCCAGCAGGAGCCCCAGGATGCTTTCAGGGGCCTGTGCACTACCTGTGACCTTCATGGCTTTGACCCTTATTGGCCGAGACACGAGTCACAATCATGGACGTGGGTGGGGCTGTTTGCTGGAAGCGATGATGGAAGCCCCCCACCCGACGCCGCAGCAGCTCCAGGGGGCTCTTGGCTCTCAGAAGCCCTGACGAAGGGTGCGGGGCTGTGAGCTCAGAAGGCTGCTGAGGGCTGTGAATGTGCAAGTCTCCCCACCCCCTCCCCCTGAGAGCAGGCGGTTTTTCCCCTGCACCCTCTGCCAAGTGGAGGCCGACCTCCCCACCCCAGCCCAGCCTCGGGCAGGGGGAGGAAAGTCCACCCTGTGAACTTGAAGGAGGAAGGGGTATCCCATCCTCAGGTGCCCCATTTTCTCACCCTGCCCACCGGCACAGAAGTGGAAGGATGCTCCTGGGTTCCAGCTGCCCTGGGACACGAGCCTCTCCACACACATGTGCAAGGTGCATGCACACACTCACACACCTGCCCTTAACCTTAGCTCAGCATTTTGGGAATGAGAAAAGAGAACGATAACGGCTGGAGTGCGGGGAGAAGGGACCCGGCAGACATTTGTAAACCCCAGGCCCAGCCTGGCAGCAATCACAAGTTATTAGGGCTTCAACGAGACAGACCTGTCTTTAAAGAGACTTCATTTTTATATCCAACAGCTCTGAAAACATGTCAGTCTCTCTTTGGTAAGCCTAGAAAAGTCTCTCTTTGGTTTGGTAGTACCTTAACTTTTAATGAAATGATCTACTTGCTAAGAAAACAGACATACTTTCTACCCTTAAAAAAACCCATGGGTATATTTAACTTAATTGTTTTAAATACAAAAGAAAACCACAGAAGTTCAAAAGCCAGATGCCTTAAAATAACACAAATGCCAGAATGACATTAGACAGAGACTAGGATTTTCATGGTGTGCTTTAAACGGTGCTTTAAAAATGCGCAGAAATGGTGGGAATTTAACTACTTTCAGCTAAAGGTGAGTACTATTTCACATCTTCACACTAACGAAAAGTTCACCTGCATCCAGAGCATCCCTGGGCATCGTCCTTCCCCTCCAGGTAGGACCACAACAGAGCATCCTGCCCAGATCTGCCTTTATCGTTATTTCCACGTTACAGAAATGGCAAATTTTGCTGATTCAACCACAAACAGTGGGCCTACTGTGTGTGAGGCACTGTTCCATGGGCCGAGGAAACAGAGTCCCCACCTCCTGTGGCCTACAAGTTAGTAGGGGAGATGGACAACAAACCACTCACTACATGGTTTGTCTGGGAGCGCTGAGTGCTGCGGAGAAAAGTAGATCAGGAAAAGCACATAGAAAGGGTCTGATGGGATGGGATTAGGGGTGTTGCTGTCACACTTAGAGGTGTAGGGGGACACCTCTCTGAGCATGTGAGACTTTTGAATAGAGACCTGAATGAGGGGAGGGTATGAATCTTGTGGATAACTGGAGGAAGAATGTTCCAGGCGGAGGGCTGAGAGCCAGGGAGGAGCAGGTTCCGCAGTGCAGCAAGGCTCAGCATCCTGGAGAAGGTGGGAGCACAATGCCGATGCATTGTTTGCTCATTGCAGTCTCCTGATTACAGCATGTTTTATTGGTTTGAGAAAGTGAGCCCAGCCTCTTGAATAACAGTAGCAGGGGTGATAATATTCACCATCACCACCACCATCATCACCATCATCAGTGTCACCTTTGTCACTGCCATTATTGTCACCACCATCACCACCACTGTCATAGCAGATATCAAGTATGTCCTACATGTCAAAAAGACTGACTACTGTTTCCCCCTTACAGTCACCTTACGGGCTGGGTATTCTGTCCCACGACCTCATTTGGATGAGACACAGAGAGATGAAGTGACTTGTTCAAGGTCAGCCAGAGCTGGGCACGGAGCTTGGATCTGAGGCCAAAGCTGGGCTCGGAAACTGCACTCGTGTCTGTCTGGTGTCCTGAACTCGTGTCTGTCTGGTGTCCTGGACAGGACTTTGTTCTTTTTCTGTTGTTTTCCCTCTAACTTAGACCCTCAGATGCTCTTCCACCGTCAGGGGAGCCCAGCATTTCATCACCGAGTCCTTGCAGCTGTCTGTCCCCTCCCTGCTGCCCTCAGAATGCCTGCGTGGGTCACTGGTGGTCCCCTGGTGTTCTCTGCCTCCGTATGTGACTCAAGAGACCAATGTGCGGGCCAGGTCCTCCCCTCCAGTGGAGACAGCTCTGGCCACAGAACGCACCCGGTCCTGACCCAGCTGTCAGCTGAGCCTGGGTGTCTGTGCACAGAGACGACTCTGAGCACATGCAGCTCAGACAAGACACTGGTCATGGCAGAGGTTAAGAACTTGGGGTCCTGGGTCAGAACGGATGTCTCTGAACCTCAGTTTCCTCCTCTGTGAACTGGGTGGAGGGCCATGAACCCTGACATCCCACAGTTGTTGCAAGAATTAAAGCAGATTGTGCACGTGGAGCCCCTGGCACAGCGCCAAATCTGTCAGACATGAGAAATCTGGGTTGTCATAGTTCTTTTGGCCATTGTCCGAGGGACCCCTTGAAGAGAAGTTATTCTCTATGGGGTGGACCCAGCCCCCCGCATGAGTGTCCTCTGCCAGCTTCTATTCCCTGCCTTTGACACTCTGGTTTTCCTTGAGGAACCACTACCGTTCCCTCTCAGTCAACATGGTTCAGGGCAGTGGACCACCCCCACCCCCACCCCGGCCAGGGCTCCAGGGGTGGCCACAGGGCCTGCTTCTGGCCAGTTACAGCTTAGCATCCCCCAGGTCATAGTGACTCATTTAGGAATGATCACAAACCTGACCCAAGTCAGTATAATCAGAGCTAACCTTGGGACTCTAGCTGGAGGGCACAGGGGACAAATGTTCCCTGGAATTGCACAGGATGGAGGCCAGGAGGTGTGCTTATCATTTGGTTACCAAGAGAATCTTCCTGTGGGTGGACCCAATCCAAAGAACAGCAGAGCCAACAGATGGAGAAAGATAAAGCTTTGGAGACATTGAGCCCCTGGATCCAGCTATGCCTGAAGCTTGTTTTCTTTCACTTACAATCCAAACAGACCTGAATAGTACAGATGGGTTATACTGACCCACCTGTGTTCTCTTGTTCAGTCTCTATCTGGTGAACAACCCCAAATTTAAAGCACAAACTAACTGCAGCCCTGTTTTCTTCCTCATCTCCCTCTCAGCAGCCATCTTCTTTCTTTGACTCTCAGCTCACAGATGGCCTGGGGCAGAGACACACACTCTTATAAAGATTCTGGGAAAGAAAGTTCTACATGAATTCATTAACAGAACCTTTAATATTTTAAGCCATCTAGCCATGGTTTAAATATTTGGCATTTCTTAAAATAAACAGATCTTCCCATCTGGGTCATCTTGTGGTCTGGGCATGAGGCTGTGACTCCACAACCAGAAAGAACAAAAGCCAACCTCCCCAAGCCCTGACTTTGGCAGAGACCGGGACATCTCAGTGCTGGTCCAACCTTACCCTGGAGGAAAACAATGTGACCTTGTCCCCATTCAAAGGGTTCCGTGGTCACCTAAATTTGGGGAAGTCTGCGCTGCACCTTCCTTGTGGGCATTCATCATGTATGTTAGCATCAGAAAAGACATGCTATACAGAAATGGACTCAGCTTGGTTTAATGCAGGCGCCCCCAGACTGGTCAGCTCCTGAGGGCGGGGGTTGTCTGCCCTGGTGCATGCATTCAGCACTGAAGCCTCAGAACACCCTTCCCCTTAATTCCTAATGCAGCGAGAGTTTCCCGGAGCTGTTGTAACAAACCACCATAAAAAAAAAAAACACATCTACTATCTTACAGTGCTGGAAGTCAGGAGTCTGAAACGGGTCTTGCTGGGCTAAAAGCAAGGCATCGACACAAATCTCTAGGGAAGAATTTGATTCCTGGCCTTCACCAGCTTCCAGAGGCTGCCAGCATCCTTGTCTCATGGCCCCTGCTTCCATCCTCAAAGTCAGTCACTGCAACCCTGACCCACTGTCACATCCCCTCTGGCTCTGACTCCCCTGCCTCCTTCTTTAAGGACCCTGGGATTCCACTGGCCCCAATCGCATCATCCAGAATAATCTCCCCACCCCAAGATCAGCTGATCAGAGGGCTTTTTCCTGGAGATTTGTGCCGATGCCTTGCTTTTAGCCCAGTAAGACCCATTTCAGACTCCTGACTTCCGGAACTGTAAGATATTAAATGTGTGTTGTTTTATGGTGATTTGTTACAACGGCTCTGGGATCTTTTTTTTTTTTTTTTTTTAATGATATTGTAAGTGCTTTACTCAATAACCTGGGCGCGGCACAGGTGAGGTGGGAACTGCACCGTCATAGTGCAGTACCTGGACGTTTGTGGGGACTGATTCCAGAGTCTCCTCTCACCCTTGGCTGCATTTGGGGGGCACCCTAGGGTCAGGGCTCCCGGGGTCATTCGGTCGAGCGGTGCCGAGGCCTCAGACCCCGGCGGGGGGCGGTGTTGCCTGAGCGCCTTGGATCCTTGCTTTACCTTCGGTTCCTTGACACTTGTATAGACAACTGTGCCCCCGAAACGTTTTGCCTGCGCTGGACTGGTTCCACATCCGGTACCGGCTGATCATAGTGGGTTGGGTACAGGGCCTGCTGCACGCATGGCTGTGCTCTCAATATCCCCGTTGCGCAACGGATACTTTCTGCACACGAGGTCTGAAAGTCGGATCTGAGCGGTCGGCCTGTCTCTACCACAATCTCTTTCCAGCTGCCACCTGAATTCTGCCTTCACACGTGATGAAAGATATTCACAGGTTCCGGGGATCAGGGTGTGGACACTCAGGAGGCTGCTATTCTGCCCACCCCACCTGCTAAGTGTGGACACATCCAAATGTGGATAAAGAAGAAACCGGAGTTGATGATCTCTAGGGCCATTCCTGCATTCGCTCATTCAATAAATGTTTATTGAGTATCTACTGCGTTCCAAGCCAATATGGGTACTGGGGATAAGGCAGCCAAGGGGCGAGACCAGGTCCTACCCTCTAGGGCTTTTTTAGTTAAAATAAAGAAGCTAAAGCAGAGGGTGACCCCAATCTCAATAGGTCGCAAAGGGAAGCTGGTGTCTTGCCCACCCTGAGGCCGTCTGTGGTCCAGTCTCAGAAAACCTTGTTTTTCTCCGGAGTTCTGCCTCAAAGTGACATGAAACGTCAAAGGGCCAGGATGGCACACCTGTGCTCGATCCCGTCCCCTTGCTTATTCTGACATCCAGGCTTTTGGGGAAGCAAGCTCTCACATGACGGCAGCCTGGGTTTCAAAATGCTCTGAGCAGCCTCTGGGATTCAGTTCACACGCTCCTGGCTTTCAGTGTCAGTGCCACCCGGGGACGCAGGGGAACGGGACGGCGTGCAGGGGTCACGGGTTCTCACTTCACGTCTCTGGAGCCTCCCTGGGCAGGAGCTGGCTCCTGGGGCCTCGCCCAGCCACTGGCCGGCGTTGGATAAATCTCACCACTGGGATTTCTCAGACGATCAACATGGGAAAACAGAGGGGGTGAGCAGGTCGAGGAAGTGGACGCATTAAAAATAATGAGGCTGCTTTAAATGGATGCAGGTTCCGGGGGAGAATGTGAACTAAGCTGTTGGTTTATTTTAAAATACACTTCATTTTCCATTCGGTCTCTGTTTAATCTCTTCTGATAGAGCTAAAAAAAACACCAAAACCAAAAAACAAACACTCCCTATTCTAAAAACTGAAATGTACATATAGTTTGAAAAAGTGGGGCTAAAATACAGGTCAAATGAGCATCTGTGAAGATGGTGCTTCCTTGTGTCCAGCGGGGCCTGAGAGAAATTTACAATGAAGTGAAGGGTCTTAGCTTCAGTGGGACGATGGAAAGGTCCATCACTTTCCTTGACCTTGGTGACATGCTGAGGGAACACTAACAGGGGAATCAGGAAGATCAGGGTTCGAATCTTGCTCTCCCTTAGCAGCTGGGCGAGCCTGGGCAAGCCGTTTGACTTCTCTGACAAGTAAGTACTGGGCTTCCCTGGTGGCGCAGTGGTTGTGAGTCCGCCTGTCAATGCAGGGGACGCGGGTTCGTGCCCCGGTCCGGGAAGATCCCACGTGCCGCGGAGCGGCTGGGCCCGTGAGCCGTGGCTGCTGAGCCTGCGCATCCGGAGCCTGTGCTCTGCAACGGGAGAGGCCACAACAGTGAGAGGGCTGCGAACCGCAAAAAAAAAAAAAAAAAAAAAAAAAAAAAGTAAGTACTAATTCCCACAGGAGGTGTCCCAGTGCCAGGGCTGACGCGTGTAAAGGAAGCAGCCAGCGCCACGCCTCGCTCAAAGTACCCACTCAATAAACAGACCAGTAGTCCTCAGCTGGACACCGTCCTCCAGGGTGGAAGAGGGCTGGAGTTACAGTGGGCAGGGAGAGAAGGTGTCTTGGGAAAAAGCGGTCTGAGTGTAGAGCTGCCCCCCTGCCCGAAGCTGGGGGGACACAATGAGAAGACCCCTTGGGGGCTTGGTCAGGTCCCTGGACTCGCAGGGAGGGTGGACCAGAGTCTGACTTGTGCTGCAAAGCGTCTCTGGCAGAAGGCTGGCTGGGGAATCCTGGGCAGCAGCGACTGTGCTCACAGACAGCGTGGGCACGAGGGGCGTGAGGATGTTAGAGAGTGTCCTATGGACTGGACGTGGGCCCTTGGGAGGGAGCCAGCCAGGAGTGAAGAGACCCTATGTGTTACTATCAGCTACAGATGCTCAGGGGGGTCTGAGTGGGATGTTTTCATTACACCGGGGCCCCCAAACCCACAAAAGCAGTTCAAGAGAGTCAGCTTCAAATATAAGCCCAGCTGGGAGCCCCCATGCCCCTCTGGCCGCTTTCCCCTCCCCCAGCCCTGGAGGGTCCAAGGGCTTAGAGACGGGTGGGCAGAGGGAGGGGCGGAACCCAGGAAATGAGAGAAGGCAGAGGCAGGGGTTAGGGTTAGTGAAATCTCACAGGGGACTGGACGCTTTAATTATCCTCATGAGACCATGCTTTTGTGACTCAGCAGGGCTGGGAAAGCTTTTCTTCTGACAGTGGCCAGAAAGCCATGGGGCCTCTGCCCTAGGATTACCCGGGGTCTGGGAAGAACCAGCCGCAGACACTGGCGGGCGGCAAACGGGCTCCTGGAACCAAACAAATCGGACCCGATTGACAGTGTTTGCTGATGGCTGAGGTGTAAATTCTTCCACCCCTGCCAAGTTCAAGGTCCCAGTGTGACGTCACCGAATGCAGAGCTGGGAAGAGACACAGACAGTTGGCTCTTGTGATGAGTTGGTGTGAGCAGGTGTGAGCCAGCTCCAGCACACGCCCAGGTTTGAAGGGGCGGTGGGGAAAAAAAAGGGACCTTTCCTGCTGTCCCCTCTGGACTCCTGTTCCTTTAATGTAATGGTTTCCCTGCTTTATTTTCCTTTGGAACACCCCTCCCGGCCTTACATTTTCTGCATGCATGTGCATATGGAGGTAGGAAGGTCTTCCTTCTCTCCCCTGCACCCCAAGACACATGAGAACAGGCGTGCTGTTTTGATCACGGCTAAATCCCCACCGCACAAGCCTGCACAGATCTGGTTCTGAACAGGTTCTCAGTGTTTACTGAATGAATGAATAAATTAGTGAATGGGGCCCCCTCCTCCAGGAAGCCCTCCCTGGCCCCCAGGCAAGGACAGGTCTCCCTGCCACACGCCTGCACTACGCCATGGACTTCGCAGCACTTAATGTGACAGCATTTGGCAATTCCCTGGGCTCCAGGTGTGCATGTCCTGCTGGAAGAGAGACTGCTTCATGGCCGATTCCAAAGCGGCCTTATTTACGGCCACATCCCCAGCCCTGGCTCCGAGCCTGGCACTTAGCAGACCCTCAATAAATACTCCCGAACAGATGGCCAAATGGATAATTGGCGTATGGCCTAAACACAACAGGGGTGGGCTTCGGGGGAGCCCCAGATTGCTCCCCACTCTTCCGAGCACCCTGGGGGGCTTCATCAGATAGGCAGGTTCCACCCAGCAATGAACAGCCGGTCCTCAAGCCATCGGATGGCCCTTGATTCTTGCCAACGCTTCCACATCCGACCCAGGTGGTCATGCCGCATCCAGGCAAGGGGACGGTCACCACCCCAAACGTTGCCGAGCACCGGCCGGAGTGGAGTCTAGAAACAATCAGAAATGCTCCCGTCCAGAAGGGACCATGTCCTCTCCACTCACTACGTGAGAGCCGGATGAGCCCACGGCCCACCACTCACGAGGGGCCAGGAAGCCCCTGCTGGGAGGAGGGGGACCTGCTAGTGAGCACTGCCAAAGGCCACCTGACTTGTTCCTGAAACACAGGCGGGATCGGCAAGGGCAGGCACAGTCCAGAGCAGAAAGTACCGGGGAGCACGGAGCAGCGAGCAGCCCGGCCCGGCGCTGCCTGCGAGCGGCTGTCGGGTGGAACCAGCCATGGGTCCTGTGGATTTCATTCCGGGCGTACGTCCCGCACAGGCCCCCAGGACCCTGGCTTTAATTCTCTGCTGCTGCCATCCTGAAGTTCTTCATAATTTTTGAACAGAACCTGGCATTTTCACTCTGGCATGGGCCCCACTAATTATGAAGCTGGTCCTAATTGTAAGAGTTGGCGTTTCACAAAGGGGTAAAGGAGGGTGTCTTGCAAGCATGTGGGCCGGGGGTTACCACCCTTGGCAATGGCAGGAACTGCCCAGAGCCACCAGGGCCCTGCCCGGAGACACCAGGAGGACAGAGACAAGTTGTACATGCAAACAGCTTCATTCAAATAGGAAATAGGCTCGGGGCTTAAAAAGAATCTCTTTTGGCTCCTAAAGAGTTAGCTTTTATGATTCAGTGTAGGGGTGCAGTGCTGTCTCCTGGGGTCTTGCAAGGCTTAGATTTGTGAGGAAACACATCTGGGGTTCCGCCTTTATATAGCGGCCACACCCCTCTCCCCGCATCAGGACCCAAGATACACCTGGCCCGTGTGTTAATTCAGTTGTTGGACAAGGATTTGATGCCAGGCATCTTTCTAGGGAAATAGGCAGTGAACAAAACAGACAAAACTCCTTGCTTGTGGTGGCTTGCATTCTAGTGGGGAAGAGAGATCAGGAAAAGAAAGTCAGATGTACAGTGTGAAAGGCAGGGGTGAAGCAGGCAGTGTGCCTAAGGGGCAGAGAGCTGCCATCTGGAAGTGGCCTGATCACTAACAGAACACGGTAGAGACCCTGCATCGCAGGCCCCGTCCACTTCTCCTTTGCCCATAATGTCCAGGGTGCAGCCAGCCTGGTCTGGGCCTGGACCCCCTTTAATTCGTCCGCTGACCTGACAGCCGGGCAGAAAATCGTTCAGGAAGACAAATGAGGCTGCCGCTGAAAGGCACCCCCGGCTCTCCCAGGAGCTCCCAGGCACGGAAGGAGCAGAGCCAGTCCCTAACGCTGTCCTGGTTTTGCTCTCTCGTGCCATTTTCCGTCCTCAGCATCCCTGACCTGCCTCCATCCTTCCGCTGAAATCAGATGACCGAAGTGAGGCCGAGGGACGCAGGCTCGGACCACCTGCTCTCTTTGACACCAGATCCAGGGTCAAAGGCACAGACAAGCAGTCACAATTTTCTATCGCTCTTTTTGCTTCCCAGAGCCGTCTCCTCAACTTCATCTTATTTTTGCTAAAATGCAAATTGGGAAAGCAGTGAAACCTAGCAGTGCATCCTCTGTGTTGATGTCATGTGAGCAGATGCTTGGAGGTGACTTTCCATCACCCTCCTGCTGCCCCACAAAAAGGGGCGGTGGCGGGGGAATGTGTCCTTGGAAAGTCTCTGCAACTGTGTGGCCGTGGGCGTGTCTCCTGACCTCTGTGGGGTCACGTGCCCCCTGCCTTGTTTCCTCTCTCCTTCCCTTTCCCAGCTCCTCAAAGGGCTACAGGGCGAGCAGACCTCAGGCGCCACAAGCCGGTGCTGCCTTGTGGTGGCGTCATCTTCCCCGTGATGAGCTGGACCAGAAGGACGGAGTCTGAGTGACAGGAGCTTGGGGGATGGCTGAGTTAGCGGTGTGGGAAGCCGGGACCAGGCGTCACCAGGAGCCAGATCACAGTGAGCTCAGCAAAAGCGGCAAAGGAAAGCTTCCATCCTTGGAAGCGCCAAGACCACGCTCTTCTCGACCTCCCGTGAGGGTCCTGCTCCCTCCCCATAGTGACAGAGCAGCACAGAGATGGGGCTCAATGTCTGCTGGGCCACATCCTGGCCTCAGCCCGGAGCCCCTCTGGTTGGTACCCCCCTGAGGCCAGGAGCACATGTGAGTCCCCTGGATTATCCAAAAGGGCCCTGCACATAGTAGATCCTCAACATCTAGGAACTGGGCCAAAAGGAGATGGGGGAAAATTCCCCAAAAGTTAACTCACTGGTATTTCACCTGCTTTTCTCCTTCACTTGAGGATTTTAAGACTTTTTAGAAAACGATTACAGCCAGGAACATCCAACCGTGTGTCCAAGAGTGAAACAATGAAAAGACAGGAGAAAGAGCATAGCCCCAAAACCTTATAAATAAAAGGGGCTGCGGGCCTTTCATGAAATAAGGATGGTCTGCAGAGCCCTGGGCGCAAGGCTTACAAATTGTCACTGGTCCACACGTCTCGGCCACCTCGGCCACCTCGGCCACCGCCCTCTCACCTCTGGATTCCGGGAGCAGCCCTATGCTGCCTCCCCACCCCGGCTGCTGTAGCCAATGCTGGTGGGAGCATCACTTGTAGAGCGATTTTGGAAAGTGTTGAGGCGTAATCCACTAGAGCCCCATCTGAGCACACCTTTGACTCTGCAATTCCATTCCCAACAGCGATGCTTTCACATGTTCACCAAAAGCCCTGCACAGAACGCTCAGAGGAAGCAGCCCTGCTCTCCATAGCCCTCAAAGCAGCCTGCCGCCTGCAGCACGGCCATCAGGAGCATGTGGAATGAAATGAATGAGCTGCATGGCACATGGGCTACAAGGGCATGGCTCACAGCACATGCTGAGCCAAAGAAGCCAGGTGCTGGAGTGTTTGCTGCCCGATTCCATTGGTAACGATTCAAAACCAGGCAAAATGTTCCATGGTGCTGGAAGGCACAGGAACGGCTGGGGGTGGGGCGGACTGGAAGGGGTCATGGAGAGGATATGGAGGTCACATTCTTTTTCTTTCCTGAGTACCAGTTACCTGAGTGCATTCCCTTTATGAAAATCCATTGAGTTGTACTGCTGTGGACGGAATTGTGTTGTTCTCAAATGTGGGCACATGTGGAAGGGCACATGTGGAAGCCCTAACCCCAGTGTGACTGTATTTGGAGATAGGGTCTGTTTTAAAATTTATTTTGGCTGCACTGGGTCTTAGTTGCGGCACGCAGGATCTTTGTTGAGGCATACGGGATCTTTAGTTGTGGCGTGCGGGCTTCTTAGTTGCAGCATGCACGTGGGATCTAGTTTCCCGACCAGGGATCGAACCCGGACTGCCTGCATTGGGAGTGTGGAGTCTTACCCACTGGACCACCAGGGAAGTCCCAGAGATAGAGTCTTTAAGGGGGGAATTAAGGTTAAATGAGATCATTAACCTCAAGGGCGGTGCTCTAGTCCTGTAGGGACACCAGAGAGACACAGAAGAAAGGCCATGTGAGGACACAGCAAGAAGGTGGCTGTCTGCAAGCCAGGGAGGGAGCTCTCACCAGAACCCAGCCTCGCTGGACTTTGATCTTGGACTTCCAACCTCCAGAACTGTGAGAAATACATTTCTACTGTTTAAGGCCCCTGGTCTATGGTATTTTGTTACGGGAGCCTGAGCTGACTAATTAGCGTATGCTTAGGACGTGTGCACTTTTCTCTACATATGGTATATTCAATTAAAACTTGACTTAAAAGGCAAATCTGGTCCTAGCCCTCCTCTATTTGCAATTCTTCCCTGGCTTCTCATCTGCTCTTAAGATCAAGTCCAAATTCATAATGTGGTCGTGAAGACAGCATGATTGAGCCCCTCTTGGCCTCTCTAGCCTTGGACCACTCTGCCACAGCGTCTCTGACTTTGTTTCAGTTGCTTGAATATGCCAAACACTTACCTGCCTCAGGGCCTTTGTGCCTGCTCTTCCCACCGCCTAAAACACTTTCTCTACCTTTTTGCATAGCAAACTCCTCATCCTTCAGGTTCCAGCTTAAGTTTGTTTTTTCCTTGGGAAAGGTTTTCCTGATCCCAAGCTGGGTCAGATTCCTCCAGTATAAACTCTCAAAGCACCTTCCTTTTTCTTCATCACACCCCTTCCAGTTGGAAATATATGTAATATTGCTGCCTATTGTCTGTCTTCCCCACTAGACTGTGAACTCTTTGAGGCCAGGGGGCGGTCTTGTTCTCTGGTGGGACCACAGTACCCACTGTGAATGAAAGGATGGATGGATGGATGTACAGTTGTATAGATGGATGGTTGGATGGAAGGATGGAGGGTTGTATAGATGGATGGTTGGATGAATGAATATATGGACAAATGGAGAGGTGGATGGAAGGATGGAGGGTTGGATAGATGGATGGATGAATACATGGACAAATGGATGGATGGATGATTGGATGGACAGATGGTTGGATAAATTTATGAACAAATGGATGGATGAGTAGATATCAATCCCAATAAAAATATCTCCAGCAGGCAGCAATTCTGTTTACAACAGAAACCACATCTGTTGAAACTTTGAGGTGCACAAATGACTCAGCACTCTGTGCTCTGCTGAGTTTTAGGAAGTAATCTAAGAATACATCTCTCAGCCTTTCGTCGATGAGGCAAATGGTGAACCTCTTTAAATATTTATGTTTTTAAAGTGCTAAAGTTTGGAAACACCTAAAAAATACCCCTGTGATGTATTGTCTACCTTAGGCCTTCCAGCTATATGGAAAGGGGAAAAGAAATTTTTTTCTTTGGAAAATGGATGAAGGACATTTCCCCAGCATCAGAGTGGGGGAAGTGAGAAGATTCTGGTTCCTGCACCCTAGGTGTGTGGGCAGCTGGCACGTGCCGGGGCAGTGGCTGCAGTGGGTGTCAGAAGCCCATCAGTGCTCGTCTATGAGCTGCAGGGTTAGACATAGGTGGGGGTGTATGATGAGGTGCTGGGTGTCCCAAGGCCTGTGTAACTCTTCCAGGTCACCCCCTCGCCCACCCCCAGCTGAGCTCTTCCATCCTGCTCTCTCTCCTCCAGGTCTTTGCATATGCTGTTCCCTCCACCTGGAACACCCTTCCTGAGCCTTTGCACCTGAGTAACGCCTGCTCTTCTGGAGGTTGTCACTTCCTTCAGGATGCCTTCCTGGGATTCCCCCCAACACACTCCATCAGACTCTCCTGCCCCTGCTCACCCCGAGTGTCCCTGTCCCGGTACCTTCAACACACATTCACAGAGCAGACAGGTGTCACTATTTGCAGACGGGTGTCGAGGCACTGGGAGTGGGTAGTGAGCAGGACAGCCTCTGCCCCCGGGACCTTACATCCCAGTGGAGGAAACACTAATAGCCGCCAAGGACGCAGAGTGTAGTGAACCACAGTCAGACCGGCTGTGGGCCCAGGAGGAAGAGAGGGGCCTCGCGCGGGTGGGCGGTGGCGGAGGCAGCCGAGGATGTGCAGTGGGACGTGGGCAGGAGGGACAGCAAGGACCAGGGCCCGAGCGGGGGAGTGAGGGGCCTGTGCTGGAGGGACAGGCAAGGGGCCCATGGGCCCCTCCTGATCTATCGTGTTGTTGCTTGAGTGTCCGCCTGTCTATCTGTCTGTTTCATGACAATTTCCTTGAGGCCCGCAGAGCAGCTTCTGGAAGGCAGGGCTTGTGCTGGCTGCCCGCCCTCACCTACAGATGGAAGCCAGAAGGCCTTTTCCCCAGCTTGTCTGATTCCCTTTCCCTTTCCCTCCCACGACCCTGCAGTGCAGACGGTCCCCTGTGATGACGGAGAAACTCAGACCTAGAGACACATACCACTAGCTTGGTCAGACGTATCAGCAGCCCCTGCAGGAGGACCCGGGCAAAGCCTGCAGAGACCGCAAACCTGCAGGCACCAAGAAGCAATCCGGGCAAGTGGGCAGGAAGGGGGAGCAGTAGGGGTCCCTGGCTGTGTGGCTGAGACCAAAGCTCCATGTTACAGGCTGAATTGTGTCCCCTCAAAATTCCTGCCTTGGAGTCCTGACCCCCGGCACCTCAGAGAGTGGCTGTGTCTGGAGCTGGGCTTTTAGAGAGGCGATTAAGGTAAAATGAGGTCACTAGGGTGGGGCCCTAGTCCAATGTGACTGGTGTCCTTATGAGAAGAGGAGGTCAGGACACAGACACACACAGAGGGACGACCACGTGAGGACACAGGGAGAAGTCGGCCGTCTACACGCCGAGGAGAGAGGCCTCAGGAGGAACCAGCCCTGCCCACACCTGGACCTCGGATTCCAGCCTCCAGGACTGGGGACAGTCAATCTGGCTGTTTACGTTTTCCAGACTCTAGGACTTTGTCATGGCGGCCCTGGCTGACTCATGCATTTTCCTTTAAGGGGAAAAACAGATCTGACATGCAATCCTCCCTAACTTCTGTGACATCCAAGGAAAATCCTAAGGCTCAAATCTTTGGACACGAGCTGCAGAGGTTATTCCCGGATCTCCTTCTGGAAGGCCTATGAGTAAGCAGGGGCTTTCTATTGTTCCGGGGAAGATAATAATAAAAGCAGGATTTATGCAGTTTGCTTATCTGCACTCACTTCGCAACCAACCCCCTCGAGGGGCGCCCTCCGACCCCACCTCACACCTGAAGACACTGGAGCACCGGGAGGGGTAACTGTCAGTCCCACTGCAGGAAGCAGACCCTGCCCCTTCCTTGGGTGCAGCCCATGTCCCTTCTGGGCCCTCACTGGCATCGGTGGAGACTTCTAGCGACTATTCTGGCAGAGCTGTGACTCTCCTGAGAAAGAGCTGCATCCAGGGATGCTCAGAAATCCCTCGGACAAAGTCCCTGCCCTGAACAAGACCCTCCCCATCAGTGGGTCCTGGCTTGTTGAGACTCACGCTGGCTGTTCCATAGGCCTTTGATCCTTTGGTCCCCAATTGGCGTGAATTCTTCTGGGTGTTAAGAGAAGGAAATAATGAAACCTGCCAGGGCCACGTCATCATTTCCAGACGTCTGGGTTGCGCGTGGGAAACGCCTGTGGCGTTTGGATCCAAGAGGGCTGTCTGGGCGCCAGGGGCCCATGGCTCAGTGCCTGTGGAACGCAACCTCATCTTGCTGGAGACTCTGTGGCTGGGCCACGCTCTCCCTCAATTGCTTGATATTCCCCCACTGAGATGTGCAGGACGTGGGATGCTGAGTGCTGCATTCACGTGGGCCTCCTGTAGGTGGTGTCTCGGCTCCTGGGCAGGGGAGACTGGGGGAGGTTCCACTATGGACAGTGACCTGACAGCGCTCAGGAGAACACTTGGCACAGTCTCCCTTTGTAAGGTCTCTGCGGTCATCACCTGCCACCAAATCTAAAGGGCACTTGCTTCATTCAAAGTTGGAGGAAAAGTGGAAACAGCTTAAGGCACATATCACTAAAGACGAAGGCAAATACCACACCCTTTAAAAAGAGTTAATGGCTCACAAACAGGGTGATGGTGGCAGAAAGACAGACAAACAGACCAATGGGACGGAATAGAGAATCCAGAAATAACCCTTGCATATACGGTCAAACCATCCTCGACAAGACCATTTGGCTGAACCACTGAATGCAATGGAGCAAAGGACAATCCTTTCAACAAATGGGTTGAGAAAGCTGGATCTCCACATGCAAAAGAGTGAACCTGGACCCTGACTTTCCACCATCTACAAAAATTAACTCAAAATGGATCAAAGAGCTGAACGAAAGACTTGAAACTATAAAATTCCTAGAAGAAAACATAGGGGGAAATCTTCATGACGTAGGATTTGGCTATGATTTCTTGCATATGACGCCAAAAGCACAGGCTGCAAAAGCAAATATAAACAAGTGGGATTACATTAAACTTGAAACTTCTATGCCACCAAAGAAACCATCAATAGGGTGAAAGGTAACCTACACAAGGGGAGAAAATATCTGCAAACCATGTATCTGATGAGGGGTTCATATCCAGATGACAGAAAGAACTCCTCAATTCAATATCCAAAACCAAAAAAATCTGATTAAAATTGGCAAAGGACTTGAATAGACATTTCTTCAAATAAGATATACAAATGGCCAATAAGCATATGAAATGATGCTCAGCAACATTAATTATCAAGGAAATGCAAATCAAAAGCACAAGATATCACTTCACACCCATTACCGTAGCTGCTATGAAAACCCAGAAAATAACACATGTCGTCGAGGATGTAGAGAAATTGTAACTCTTGTGCACTCTTTTTATATATTTTTTTTTTTTTTTTTTTTTTTTTTGGCGGTCCGCGGGCCTCTCACTGTTGTGGCCTCTCCCGTTGCGGAGCACAGGCTCCGGACGAGCAGGCTCAGCGGCCATGGCTCACGGGCCCAGCCGCTCCGCAGCATGTGGGATCTTCCTGGACCGGGGCACGAACCCGCGTCCCCCGCATCGGCAGGCGGACTCTCAACCGCTGCGCCATCAGGGAAGCCCTCTTGTGCACTCTTGATGGGAATGTAAAACGGTGCAGCCACTATGGAAGACAGTATGGAGGTTCCTCAAAAAATTAAAAATAGAGCTACCATGTGATCCAGCAATCCTGCTTGCGGGTATATCCCCAAAAGAAGTGAAAGCAGGGTCTCAAAGAGATATTTGCACCCCCTTGTTCATTGCAGCACTGTTCATAATAGCCAAGAGTTGGAAGCAACCCAAGTGTCCACTGACGGACAAATGGTTAAAGAATATCTCGTCCATCCACACGATGGAAGGTAATTCAGCCTTAAAAATGAAGGACATTCTGACACAGGCAACAATGCGGATGAACCTTGAAAACCTTATGCTCAGTGAAATAAACCAGTCACAAAAAGACAAATACTGCATGATGCTACTTTTATGAAGCATCCAAAATAGATAAAGTCTTAGGAACAGAGAGTAGGATGGTGAGTGCCTGGGGCTGGGGGGAAGGGGAAAAGGAGAGCCGTCCAATTAGTGCAAGAGTTTCAGTTCTGCAAGATGAAAAGTTCGAGAGATTTGCTGTACGACAGTGTGTATCCAGTTAACACTGCTGCACTGTATGTTTAAAGATGGGCTGCAGGGGAAATTTTATGTATTTTTTTTGCAATAATAATAATAACAGAGCTAAAGGTTCTTCAAAGGATCCGAATTTGTAGGAAAGGGTAGTTGCACTGGAGTCAGGGCAGAGAGCAGAACTGAGGAGAGAGGTAGGCAAGCAAGATGCATGCTGGGCTAACTTCCAAGGTAGGTGTGGACACCGGCCCCTACCTGTGCCGTCCTTGGACTTGGCAAGTTCATTTAAGGGAGCTGGGGCCACACAAGGGTTGAGTTAATACAGGGAAATCACAGGCAGGCAGGAAGAAGCCTGTGGGGCTAAAATGTGATGGCGGAGGTAGAGAGAGCAAGGCTGGCAATTGGGACGCATGCTCGTGTAGGAGAGAGTTTGGGTACCAAATTGGATGCAAACTCCCGGAGCATCTGCGATGTGCTAGGCTATGTGCACAGGTGAGGAGCTGCCCTGCAGGTAGAGATGAGGTGGCTCAGGGGATGCGTAGGCAGGATTAGGGACCCGGGCTTGTCTCCATATGAGTAAGAACTGAAAATGCCAAGTGTAAGTAGTCTCCAAAGAGTTCCACCAAACATCATCCTTGGTTTCTTAATTGGTGGCAGTGCCAGGCAAGAGCTCCTGCAAAAGCCTCCCTTAACATTTGTTGAGGGTTTGCACGGGGTCTTCCATGGCCGTGGTTTCAAGGGGGCTCGGGTGCCTTGTATTGGGAGGGCACTCCCTTGTGGGCCTGGCCTTGGATCCTTAGAAACCAGAACTCAGAGCAGCCCAAGTCTTGGGGGCTATGGGTGCTTCAGGATCCCACATTGGCGCCAACTATTTTACAGATTGAAAAATGGAAATGGATTTATCACTTGGTCTACCCTGCTTTCCAATTCAAAAAGTGGATTGCTTTCAGTTAAAAGAGAAACAGTTCTTAATTGGTAGCCTCATCATATAATTATCATTAAAATTATCAAACTGCACTCCCAGACAGACTGACGCTTGCTCTTAACAAGGCATGGAAAACCACTTCGTGGTGCTCCAGATGGAGAAGCTCTTTAAAGACCGAGACTGTCCCTTCTCTGTCACTCATGGGAACTTTCCATTTTGAGTTCTTTGGAGTTGGTAACCTCATTTGATTGGTCAACTCACTTGTGAATCGTGAACAGGAAATAAAATGAGAAGGGGGGGAAGCCACGGCTTTATTTATAGAAATCTCATTTTTGCTATCCATCAAAAAAATAAACACAACCCACCTCACACTAAAAATATGCTTCTGAAGATCAACAATGAGGCCATGTTTGGCTGACTCCCTAAGAAGTGGAGATTTCAAACGGTAGGAATTTCTCACAGACGTTCCTAGAATAATCTAGGACAGTGTGCCAACAAGCCTTTTTTTTTTTTTCATTGACATTTTAAGCAACATGTCACCTCCTCTTTGACTCTGAAACTGGCAAAGAGAAGCCTCATGCTATGAGAGATTGGTACAAGCTGTGTGACCTTTGCCAGTTTACTTAACCTCTCTGAACCACGTTTCCAGTGTAGAATGATATCTACCTTTCAGGGATGCTGTGAGGAGTAAACCAGATAATAAACCCATAATAAAGTTCTGAACACAAAAGAGATGCTCAATAACCAGTAGCGACAATCATAATACACTCATGGTGAGAATTTTTTGCCACCAATTCTGATTCCACAAGTCAAAGGCTGTTCACAGACCTGCTGGTGAACGTTGGCCTTCCTTGGGACCATATGTTAAACCTCTCCCAGCAGCACTGAAAGATTATTTTTTAGGTTTAAAAGAAACCAGGGAAGTCACAAAAAGGATAGGTCTGTTGCTCCATGATATATTTTAAAGACAGAACGATGGAGAAGCCCTTGTTACAAGCCCTAAGTCCCAGAGGATGCCACATAACGTCTCAACAGGTTTTATTCCTATCGCATCCAGTGGAGAGGTGGCCTGGAAGAGTGCAAAGTGCATGGAACCTGACCCCACCACTTCCTACCTGTGTGACTGTCACTGTCCTCTCCTCTGTAAATAAGGTGGTAGCAGCACCTGCTTGGTAAGGCACACACACAGCATCTGGTGTATAATCATGCACCACACATCTTAGCCATTATAATTATTCATAGTGACAGCATTTTATAATCTGCTCCTTTTTCTCTCTTGTCACTTAACTGTGTTCTATGTTTGTTTTACTCATCACTGTAAACCCCACACCCAGCACAAAACAGATGCTCAACAAATTTCTGGCTGACGAGGCAGGAACATACCTTGTCCTGAAGGAGATGAAGCTGAGTAGATGGGAGGGTGATGATAATACCATGTGATGCGGAGCCCATGGGAGGACCTGCGGGGCTGCGGGGTGGGGGGGGCACAGGCCGAACCCTTGATGAGCTCCTGGGGAGGGGCAAGGTTTCAGGAGGGAGAAAGAAGTTTTCCTCGTGGGGCGCCCACAGGTTGTACCTCACCCCTCACTGATGAGCACTTAGGCTGTTTCCAAACACTTTTCACTGTTCTGCCCAACTCCTACTCAATCAGTTGCCCAACTCCTACTCAATCGTTGCCCAACTCCTACTCAATCAGTTGCCCAACTCCTACTCAATCAGTTCCTTAGGATATGTTTCTAGAATTGGAGCATAAACATCTATCTTACTCGCTCCATCCTCCACCCACCCATCCATCCAACATCCATCCATCCGTCCATCCATCTATACGTCATCCATCTGTACAAACTTCCTTCCTTCCTTCCATCCATCCGTCCATCTATTGAACCATCTATCCATCCATCCTCCATCCATCCATCTATCCTTCCTTCCATCCTTTGTCCCTCAGAAGAACTTACTTCTTTGTTCATATTGGTATTTTATTCCTCTTAAATTTATTCCTAGAGTATTGCGATTTCACACCCCCCACCTTGCTCTTTTGTATTGGATTCTTTCTCCACTGTAATTTCCAGCAGTTACACCTGATTTGGCCACACATTGACTCTGGAGAGCTGTTAGCGTCTGACTCCCTGGCTGAGCTGTCCTGTTAGTTCTAACCATGTTTGAGCTGATACTTTTGGGTTTTTCAGGTAGACCATCATATCATCTTCAGTCAGGGACCATTTTATATCCCTCTTTCAATACCTATAATTATTATTGAATTTTCTTGCCTAATAGCACATTCTAGAACTTTCAGGACATTGATAATTAACAGAGCTGATCACAGCATCCTTGACTTGTTCCCAACTTTCATGAGACCACTTTCAGCACGTCACTGTTCTATGTGATGTTGGCTCCTGGCTTGAAATAGATATTTCTAACCCTGTTATGAAGGTGTCCTTTTTGTTCTTTTAAGAGTTTTGGGCAGGCAGAGATGTTGAGTTCTAGCCAATGTCGTCTTCAGCCTCAAGTCAAGAAGATCACAAGTGCAGTGGATTGCAGGAGGCCACGATTCTCCCACCCTAGCCTGTAGCTGCACCCTTTGCCATGCCACTTTGCAGTGCATCCCGTCAAGAGGCAGAGGGCGTTTCTGTAGCTTGAGCCTGGCCTGGCCTTGTGACTTGGTTTGGCCAACAGAATGAGACAACGCGACGGACCTCACTGGGCTTCCGTGTGCCTCCGCTCTCTATCCTGGACCCTGGCTACTGCCTGTGAACAAGCCTGGGCCAGCCTGCTGGAGGATTAGGGACTGATTTTTACTGCAGTGTCCTGGCAATCATGGAATGAGCCTGCATGTGTGATTGGGCCCAATTTTTTTATATCCTGCCTAGTTGACAAAACCTTAGCAAACGTGACCAGGCACTCGTGTTCAGAATTGGCCACCTGAAAGACATTCAGGCAACCTAAATATTCATCGACAGAGGACTGGATAAAGAAGATGTGATACATATATACAATGGAATATTACTCAGCCATAAAAAGGAAGGAAATAATACCATTTGCAGCAACATGGTTGGACCTAGAGATTGTCATACTGAGTGAAGTAAGTCAGACAGAGAAAGACAAATATAATGCGATATCGCTTATATGCGGAATCTAAAAAGAAATGATACAAAACAGAAACGGACTCACAGACTTAAGAGAATGAAATTATGGTTACTGGTGGGGGGGAAGGGTGGAGGGAAGAGGTAGTTAGGGAGTTTGGGATTGACATGTACACACTGCTATATTCAAAAAGGATAACCAACAAGGACCCACAGGGAACGCTGCTCAATGTTACATGGCAGCCTGGATGGGAGGGGAGTCTGGGGGAGAATGGATGCATGTATATGTATGGCTGAGTCGCTTTGCTGTGCACCTGAAACTATCACAACATTGTTAATCGGCTATACTCCAATATGAAACAAAAAGTTAAAAAAGAAAAGAATTGGCTACTTGAGACTTTATAAAATTGAAGCCTCATTTTTGAACGTCATATTGCTTCAAAAAATGATGCTACCATCAACTCATGGGAGAGGATGGGTGTGGTCTCTGGGGTTGCCCAGGAGCCTGGCTTCTAGGTGTGCGATGCTTAGAGGAGAATGAGCATGATATCCAGAGTGAGGACATGGTGGCTGACACCCAGGAGGTCTTAGGCCTCAGAGGTACAGCCAACTGAGGCCACTTTCTCAGTGGGTGGGCCTAGGGAGTGTTGGTGCCATCCCACAGTGGGTCACAGAGTCTAAGCTGAATGAAGCCCCCAGAACACTACTGCCCCTAGGGTTTTGCTGTGGTGGCTTTAAAATATGTCATCGAATTCTTTGAGATTCCTCTACTCAGAAGGGAGCCTAATCTCCCTCCACTTGAGTGTGGACTGAGCTTAGTGACTCACTTCTAACCAACAGAATAAGGTAGAAATGACAGCATGTAACTACTGAAACTAGGTCACCAGAGGCATTTCAGCCTCTTCCTCACTCTCTCTTGGACCACCTGCTCTGGGGAAGCTGGCCGCCATGTTGTGAGGATGCTCAAGCAGTCTGTGGAGAGGTTCCTGTGGTGAGGAGCTGAGGCTCTTGCCAACAGCCCTGTGAGCGTGCCAGCTTGGAGGTCAACCCCCCTGCCCCAGACAAACTTCAGATGCCTGTAAACCTGGATGACATCTTGACCACAACCTCATGAGAGATCCCCAAGCCAGAATCACCCAGCTAAGCTGTTCCTGAATTTCTGACACACGGAAAGAACCTGAGATAATAAATATGCATTAAGACACAAGGTTTTGAGGTCGTTTGTTACGCAGCACAAGATAAATAACATACTTCTTATGGTGGCTCTGAGTGGTGACTTCATCATTGTCAGCTTGTTCTCTTTCATGAACTTAAGGGCCTGGCAGTTTTCTCATCTCTAACCTCCCACTAGTATAGACTTCTTAGTTTACTGGACACACTACTTAAAATGTATATGCCAACTTGTTGCTTGATAAGGAGCGAGCCCGGGTTTCTCAGACTGGTGTTGTACAAGAGAAGCAGGTCTCTGACCAAAGCCCTTCTACAGATCACTGTAGGAGAAGCCCCCAGAAGCTGCCCGATATTTGTTCTAACTGCCCTGGCATTGATCTCTCACCCTTGCAGGGGGATTGGCAGCAGGCTAAGCTCAACTCAGGATACCCCTTGAAGACAGACGCCAGGTCGTAATTCCATGGTGGAATTACATGGTCAGTGAGAATGCTTTCCTGCAGAGCCGCTTTAGGTGGCTTGAAGCAGGGGTGAGTTCTGGCACCGCCCTCTCCTGATGTCTTAAAAACATCTCATAGGAGCTTCACACACACACACACACACACACACACACACACACACACACACACATTCACACATGATAACGTTTTTGGTAACAAAACTTGCATGTAGCCAGTACCAAGAAGCCCCTTTCCTGACCCCTGAAGGGAAATCGCTATCCTGATTCCTGTCTTCACAGATGCATTTTGCTGTTGTGTGTCCTATAAATGGGGCTGGATGGAGTTCTGTTCATTCTATAAGTGGGATCCTACAGTGTGCTCTCTTTAGTGTCTGGCCTCCTATGTTCATCGCGACCTTGGTGATTCCTCCCCATGTTGGGAGCAGCTGTGGGTGGTTCACCCCAGGCATGTAGAGGGCTCCATGGCGGGAAAGGACCACGGGTGTGTATCTGTCGCAGGGCTGGTGGGCATCTGGGGGGTCCTGATTTGGGGCCATCATGAAGAGTACTGCGAGGAACCCTCATCTGTGTCTCTGGACAACCAAGGGCGGTGTGCGTCTCAGTTGAGTCCCACGGGGAGAGGTCTGCTGGGCACCAAGTCTGCTTGGTTCAGCAGCAGTGACTCCAAACTATTGAGTTTCCAGTATCAACTCCCATTCCTGCCAGCAGCCTGTGAGAGCACCTTGGCCCCGCGCTCTGGCCCGAGGTTGGCATCATCTGCGTTTTGCATTTTAGCTCCTCTGATGGGTATATGATGGCATCAAGCTGTGGTTTCACTTTGCATTTCCTGATGACTAATGAACTTGAGGGCCTTTTCATGTGCTTACTAGGCCCTTTCTTTTAAGATGCTTGTTAATCACCTGATGTGATTTTCGGGTTCCTGGGAAGCATGCCTATCTCTTGAGAACACACTGACAAGCTTTCTCCCAGGAGCAGTGACACATTTCATTTTCTCCCTCCAAGACTAGCCCAAACACACAAACGAGACTTCGAGCTGCTTGTGTCGATCCATTTTCTCCCCAAGGGCTCATTTTGCGTCGCTCTGACCCCATTTTAATATCTGCATCCAGCAGGTAATCTGGCTGAGTTACAGTTACAAAGGTTTTGTCATGGAGAGCCCGCCGGGAGTTCTCTGTAAGTGCCTGCCTGAGATTTCACTTTGGCAGAGGTGAGCATCTGGTTACACCCGACCCCGAGCCTTTTCAGAACACAACAATTGTGGCTGGGCTGTATGGAGGACACTTGGGACTCCCCTGCCCTCTGTCCTTGAGGAAACCCTTCACACTGTTATCAGACACCCCCCAGGTGTCTCCAAGTGGACGTGGGAGAGCCCTCGCTCAGACTCTCACTATCTCCACTTTCACAAAAGGGTGGGGACTCGGGCCCACTTGATCCTCAGCAAGACACACAGGTCCTTGGACAATTAGCATCAGAAAAGAGCTGTAGAAGGGGGAATTCATTCATTCGGCAAATGTTTACTGAGCACCTACTATGTGCCTGGCACTGTGGGCATGCTGAGGATTCAGGACACACAAGAGATGCTATCCTGGGCTACCTGGTCTTTACATCAGTGGAGGAGGAGGGGCAGATAGTCAATAAGTCTAATAAATCAGACCCAATTATGATTCTCAGACCCTACTTGGGGGGATGGAAAATGGGGAGCACTTTGGCCAAAGGTTTGGCAGTTTCTTAAATAGTTAAACACACTTTTCCTCATATGACCCCCGTATTCCAGCTGGAGGCATTTATTGGAGAAATGAAAACATGCTCATAAAAAGCATCGCTCCTTGCAGCTCCATTCATAAAGGCTTCAAACTGGAAACAACCAATTCTTCCAGGAGGATGGATGCGCAGGCTGTGGTCCATCCACGCGATGGGATGTACCCAGCATCAAACCCACTAGTGCTCCACGTGACTGAGCACCAGAAGCGGGACATGGGGGAGTCCTCACCCTATGCTTTCTTTTATAGGAAGTTTAGAACAGGCAGAATTAGTCCTTGGTGGTGGGGGTGGGGGGCTGATGGGGGACAGGTGTGAGGCTACTTTCTGGGCGCGATAGGACTATTTCATATCTTAACGGGATATAGGTTACACAAGCATAGGGAGTTGTGTTAAAACTGATGGCACCGTGCACTTGAGATCTGGGCGTTTTACTTTATGTGGATTACACCTCAGTTTAAAATGTCTCATTAAGACATGTGCTCAGAGCTATAAAGGAGAGGGGCTGGTGTTAGGAGTGGGGGTAACGGGCACCCCCAGTGGGATGGAGAAGGCTAAAAAGGTCTCCGTCAGATGACATTGAAGGCCAGAGATGGGAAGGAGACAGAGAGAGAGGGCTCCAGGGGAGGAGGCTGTTTGTGCAAAGGCCCGGGGCTGCCGTCTGGGGTGGCTGGGGGACAGCCTTTCCTGAGCCACCGGCAGGCTTTCATTTTGTGGCTCTGTGGCTGGTAAGACGAGCGGGTCCAGAGCCTGAGGTGAACTCTACCTGGTCTCAGCCCTCATTCTTCTCTGGCTCCACCTTTGACTTCCTTCATTTTTTTCCCTTTCCTCTTGATGTTAATTTATGCTCTTTTCTTATATTTTATCCACAGGTATAAACTGGCTATAATCTTTTATTTGGGGGATGGGAGGACAAAGGAGAATTAAGGGTGGAATGTGAACCAGCCCAGGTAAGGCTTTGGGGGCCATCCACGTTCTCCTCGTGGGCGTGGCAAAAGCTCATAGAGATTCAAATACAATGGCTATTCCGCTCCTCCCCGCCCAAAAGAACAGTGATAGGAGCAGACATTTCAACATTGCAGATGGTCCCACCCACCGCCCGCCTCCCAGGGAGCCTGAGTCGAGGGAGGCGAACCTCCTGCTCCTTGTTCAGGTCTCATGCCCTCGTGCCTTTCAGCATGTGGGCGTCATCCACCCCCCAGGACCCCAGCCCTCGAGGAGCTGCATGGATTCTCTAGACTCACTGTCCTTTAGAGGTTGAACTTCATCTGGCACCAGCCAAAGACACAAGACACAGGTGTCTCTTCTAAGGCAGCAGGAAACACAGTTGGCGCTGGACCTGTCTTAAAGATTGGCCTCCAATGTGCCCTCCTCAAGGGACTTTCATAGTTAATCATCCTTTGACTCTAACCTCCTCAGATTTGGGAAGAGGGGAGAGAGCACCAGACTTGGAGTAAGCAAACAAGAGCTCTGGTCCCATCTCTGTCACCAAAGTGCTGTGTGACTTTAGGAATATCACTCAACCTCTCTGAGCCCCAGTTTCCTTCTGTCACCAGGAAAATGAGGGGGTTGGACCTGGATTTCTCGTTCTGGGTTCTCTGGAAGGGATCCAGGACATTCATTAGCCTCTTTAAGGGCAGAAAAACACCTGTTCTAATGGCTGTTTATTAAAATCAGTGATATAATTATTTAAAGATTTCCCCCTTGAGATGGAAGTTGGAAGCCTCTGTATGGAAGTGAGGTGGTCAGTTGAGGTCAAGACTCGATTTATGGCTCAGCTGGACACTTCTAGCAACGCTTGGAGCTTTGGCCAAGCGAGAGTTTTAAATTGTTTGTATTCTTAGTCACATACTGTTTAATATATAACCCCAACTGTCGGTGGTGGAAGGACCGCTGATGTTAAAATACTAAGTAAGAAAGAGCTCACATATGATAAAAATTTAGTACATTCAGCTTAAGATGGTTTCATAAGTTGACGGCTATAATCTAAAATCGATAGCTCATTAAGAAATCTCTAGAACCTCAACCACCAAGGTGAAAAAAAAGAAACGAGTAACTTCACACAGGAGAAACCTGACACCTCACCTCAGCCAGGTGAGCAGGCAGCATCCCAGGGACCAGCCATGTTGATGGCGTATGCCCTCATGCGATGGGATGAGAAGGTATTTCCCCTCTGTGGTCCTCCCCCCAGACCCACAATCCCAGTCTCATCATGACAAAAAGTTCCAGCTGAGGCACATCCACAAAACAACTGCATTAGTCGTCCCCCAAACTGCCGAGGTCATCAAAAACAAAGAGTCACAGCCAAGAGGAGCCTAGGGAGAAATGACAACTAAATGGATGGGATCCTGGGACAGAAAAGAACATCAGGTAAAAGGACCAAGGAGTCTGCATAAAGTGTGGACTTCAGTTCATAATAACATATCAATATTGGTTGGTGCGTTGTGAGGATGCACTGTAATAATGCAAGATGTTAACAGGTGTGGGTTATATGGGAACTCTGTACTATCTTTGCAATAATTCTGTGCATCTAACACTGCCGTAAAAGAAAAAATTATTTAAACAGAGACAGAGTAACAGTGGTGACAATTACCCAACTGTAACTGGTTGGGGAGGAGCCTTGCTCATGTCTGCCATGTGTTTCTGGTGGGGAGGAGCTGGTGAAGAGTCTGAACCCAACGCTGAGTCGTCATTATGCAGAAACAAGTCACGAACATACAAAATCAGCTGGCTGATTTTTTTTTTTTACATCTTTATTGGAGTAAAATTGCTTTACAATGGTGTGTTAGTTTCTGCTGTGTAACAAAGTGAGTCAGCTATACATATACACGTAGCCCCATATCCCCTCCCTCTTGCCTCTCCCTCCCACCCTCCCTATCCCACCCCTCTAAGGTGGTCACAAAGCACCGAGCTGATCTCCCTGTGCTATGCGGCTGCTTCCCACTAGCTATCTGTTTTACGTTTGATAGTGTATGTGTGTCCATGCCACTCTCTCACTTCGTGCCAGCTTACCCTTCCCCCTCCACGTGTCAACTGGCTGATTTTTTAAATGCATCGTGCAAGATAATGATGATAGTTCAGACAAGATAACCCCAGACCAGTCATACTGATGACAATTTTATTTTATTTTTATAAATTTATTTATTTTTGGCTGTGTTGGGTCTTCGTTGCCGCAGGGGGGCTTTCTCTAGTGGCAGGGAGTGGGAGCTACTCTTTGTTGCGGTTGGTGTACAGGCTTCTCATTGCAGTGGCTTCTCTTGTTGCAGAGCATGGGCTCTGGGCGCTCAGGCTTCTGTAGTTGTGGCATGTGGGCTCAGTAGTTGTGGTGCACGGGCATAGTTGCTCTGCAGCATGTGGGATCTTCCCGGACCAGGGCTCGAACCCGTGTCCCCTGCATTGGCAGGAGGATTCTTAACCACTGCACCGCCAGGGAATTCCTGATGACAATTTAAAATTCATATATATATGGGACTTCCCTGGTGGCCTGGTAGTTAAGAATCCGCCTTCCAGTGCAGGGGATGTGGGTTCGATCCTTGGTCAGGGAACTAAGATCCCACATGCCGCAGGGCAAGTAAGCCTGTGAGCTGCAACTACTGAGCCCGCACGCACCTCAGCTAGAGAGCCCACGCACTCTGGAGCCCGAGTGCCACAACCTGAGAAGCCTGTGTGCCACAACGAAGAGCCCACATGCTACAAAGAAGACACAGTGCAGCCAAAAACAAAATTTCATATAATATATATTTATCTACCTCTATATAGAGATTATATATATTATACAAAACACATTATGTACAGCTATCTCTGTATCATCTACCTGCCTCTATGCATCTATCTATCTATCTATCTATCATCTATCAATCAAGGGGAAATCTTTCCATGCTATACCAATATCCAAAGTGAAGCATTTTTCACTTAAAATCACTCCTTTTTCATATAGCACACAAATGAAATACAATGGCATGCTTAACTCCCAGGAGTTCGCCTGAGACACGAACACTGTGCGTGGGTGTCCTGAGCCCCAGTGGGCAGCGCTGATCTGGCCCAGGCAACCCCCAGGTCTTCTCCAGCTCTGATCTTGGGGGTTTAAGGACAAACGGGTGGTGTAAAATCAAATTGGAAAAAAAACCCTGTTAAGTCCTGTCCTTCTGGAACTTTGTGGAGTGCAGGGAGAGTGACACTGATAGAATACTGCTAGCAGCAGATATAGGGGCAGCTGTGTAAGTGTTCAGGGGAGAGGAGCCTGCCGCCGAGATGCCACTGGGGTCAGGAAGGGCCTCCGGAAGGAGGCGACGGAGCTTGGAAGAAGAAACGGCCAAGAGCCCAGGGAGCAGGAAAGAGAGGACGAAGGACCATAGGAAAGTCAGTGAGGCTGAGGGCAAGCGCTGGAGGTGAGAAGGAATCGGAGAGGCAGGTGAGCCCCACCTGTGGGCCAGGGCTGGGTGAGGGCTGGCGGGGGTCCACTACAGGGGGCAGGAGGGGGGCAAGGTGGACACAGGCATGTGTGGAAGCAATAGTGGAACTGAAGAGAGGGCAGCACAGACACGGGGAGCCGTAGGCAGCTTTGAGACACGCACAGGAACTGGCATCAGATGGACCAGGTAGAGGGTGGAATGTGGGCCTGAGTGGAGGGCTGCCAGCACCACGCACAGCTGTGTGACTCGCTTAAGGCCTGGAGATGGGAGGGATCTGAGCCCCCTTGGCCTGGGGACAGGACTGGAAGGAGGAAGGAATGCTCCATGGGCTCCTGCTCTAGCCCGGAGCCCAGAGTCCTCAAGAGCAGAGTCTGCAGTAGGAACACGAGCACAGCCTGGAGCTGCTCTGCACCTGCCTTACCCCTGCACCCCCAAACCTCGGCCGTTCTCCGTCCAGGAAACACAATGCAATAAAAATTATGCCCAATTATGCCTTCTTTCTAACAGCTTACATCAACAGTTCCATTTCCACCCCCAACGGCGTGTTCAGACTTTTGCAATGAAGGTGCCGTGTAAATGCATTAAAAAATCATTCTACACCCGAGGCCGTACGTGGGCAGAAATCATTCCAGCTGGGTGTGAAGGGAAAGGATGAAATCTTGGGTGTCACCGGGAATGTTTGTACACCACCCCCAGAGGCAAATGGGGGTGCAGCTGGAGGGAGGAGCTTTTGGCTGACTGGAAGGGGTGGGGCCTGGTGGGTTTGGCTGTGTGTGTGGGAACCCAGAGCCCAGCTGGACTGCACCGCAGTGCAAGGCCCAGAGGGGAGCAAGGTGACCCCCGGGCTGCAACAAGAAAGCAGGCTGGATTACCAGGCAAGACATCTATGCGCACGCAGGCCCTCTGAGGGCTGAATGCAAGAAACCAGGCGCTTGTCTACCCAAAGGCCACGTGCCCATCGTCAAATGGATTTCTGAGGGTCTGCAGGCACAGCATGAAAACGCCGCCACAGGTGCGTGGTGCTGGAAGCCGGGGGCCGTGACCGCTGCTGGGGGTGCCCACGCCAGGCAAGGGCAGGCTCTGGAGAGGAAGATCTTTTCGGTCACACCCGGCTCCCTGCTGGGCTTCAGCAGCAGCAGAACCTACCCCCGCCCCCGCCACCCAGCCCCCTCAGAGGACTGCCTTCTCTTTGGAGAGCTGGGGAGGTGGCAGATGAGTTGGGGAGGACCCCAAGTCTGGAGCTGGGGACCCAGTTCTGGTCCTAGGCCAGCTGTCACAACTGTGGTCTGAATCTAGGGTCCCCCCCATCTACCCTGACTGATTCACAGGGTACCCTTGGCTGTGTGAGCGTGGACATGTTGCTTGGTGTCTCTGTGCCTTGGTTTCCTCATCTGTCAAAAGGGGCTCATAATATTACTAACAATATTACCAACTTAACACGTGAATATTAAAGGAGGTGACATACGCAAAGGGCTCACAATAGTGCCTAAAACAGAATGAGTTGACAAAAACTGTCAGCTATCATCCATCCCTCCATCCCTCCACCAAGCCCCACCGTGCCAGGCCCTGTGCTGGGGCTAGAGAATGAATCCATCCAGGGAGGCAGACATTATGGATGCAGTTACCTGAGACCTGACCTGTTGTGTGTCTGAAGGAAGTGACAGCTGAGGTGAAGCAGATAGGGCTGTAGGATGGATGTGCCCTCGGCACACAGAGCTTACTTAGCCAGAATCAGGACGTTTCCACGATGTACACCACAGTGTAAATCAAGACAGGCTGTAAACTCCATGAGAGCAAGGACGGTGGCTACCCTGTATCTCCAGCTCCTGGCCCTGTAACTGGCCCAAAGACAGAGAGTCATCTACCTCTAAGCTGAACTGAATTATGCATCAAACTGCAGGGGTAGAAGACAGGTTTCTCAATCAGCCACATGACGAGAAGCTCACTGTATGTACAAGGGGATCAGAGGACATGATGAAGAGAGTGAAAAGACAACCTACAGGATGAGTGGAAATATTTGCATATCTTATAATTGGTAAGGGTTTAATATCCAGAATATATAAAGAGCTCCTACAATTCAATATCAAAAAGACAAACATCCCATAAAAAAATGGGCAAAAAAATTGAGTATATTACAAAGACTATATACAAATAGCCAATAAATACATGAAAAGATGCTCAACATCATTAGTCATTAGGCAAATGCAAATCAAAACCACAATGAGATGCCATTTCACAACTACTACGATGGCTGTCACACACACAAAAAAGCAAAACTAACAAGTGTTAGTGAGGATTGAAGAAATAGAAACCCTCCTACACTGCTGGAGGGAATATAAAAAGGTGCCACGGTTGTGGAAAACAGTTTGGTGGTTCTTCGAAAAGTTAAAGATATGATCCAGCTATTCTGCTTCTAGGTATATACCCAAAATTATTGAAAAAAGGACAAACAGACACTTGCATGCAAATTTTCATTGCAGCTTTAATCACAACAGCCAAAAACGGGAAATAACTCAAGTGTCCATTGAATGAATGGATAAAGAAAATGTGGTCTCACATTCAATGGAATGTTATTCAGCCATAAAAAGGAATGAAGTTCTGATACCCTGAACCCTGAAAATATGTAAAGTGAAATATGCCAGACACAAAAGGACAAATATTGTGTGATTTCGCTCCTGTGAGGTATCTAGAATAGTCAGATTCATAGAAACAGAAAGTAGAACAGAGGTTACCCCGGGCTGGCCTTCGGGGAGGGAAATGGAGAGTTATTGTCTAATCAGTACATAGTTTCTGTTGGCGGATGATAAAAAAGAGTTTTAGAAGTAGATAGTGGGGCCTTCCTGGTGGTGCAGTCGTTAAGAATCGCCTGCCAATGTGGAGGACATGGGTTCGAGCCCTGGTCTGGCAAGATCCCACGTGCTGCGGAGCAACTAAGCCCGTGCGCCACAACTACTGAGCCCGTGTGCCACAACTACTGAAGCCCACACGTCTAGAACCCATGCTCTGCAGCAAGAGAAGCTCCCACAATGAGAAGCCCGTGCACCACAATGAAGAATAGCCCCCGCTTGCTGCAGCTAGAGAAACGCCCGCGCGCAGCAACGAAGACCCAACGCAGCCAAAAATAAATAAATAAATAAATAAATAGATAGATAGATAAATAAATAAATAAATAAATGCAATTTTAAAAAGATAGTGGTGATGGTTGCACAACATTCGGGATGGACTTTAATGCCACTGATTTGTATGCTTGAAAATGATTAAAACATTATGTCTATTTAACCTCAACTAAAAAAACAAAAAACAAAAAGATGAACTCCTCACCTACCCCGACCCATACCTGTTTCTCCAAACAGGTCAATCCAAGAATCTTGGAGCAGTCTCTGATTTTTCTTTTACTCTCAGACCCTCCATCTGATGTGTGGGCAATTCCTGTCGGCTCTACTTTCAAAATATACCCAGAGGCTGACCTCCACGGGTCCCGGCACAAGGTCACCAGCATGTGAAGCCTGGATTACTGCAAGAGTCTCCGGACCAGCTTCTGTCCTTCCACCCTCAGCCTGTTCTCCAAAGCAGCCAGAGGGATCCTGCCCAAACCTTGGTCAGCTCCAGACCCTTCCAGCAGCTCTCATGTCACCCAGCCCAGTGGCCAGGGGCACATCACAATCTGGACTGCCTCTCCCACTCCCTCCAGACTCCGTGAGCCCACTAGCGTGTTTCGGGCACTTCAGGTGTGAGGCTTTGCACTGGCTGTTCCCTCTGCCCCGAGTGCTCTTCCTTCAGGTGTGCGTTCCCAGGCTGCCCATCAATGAAGGCTTCCCTGGCACACCCTATTTAAAATCGCCCCCTATTCTGTTCAGCTTTCCTTCATGGGACACATCACCAGCCAACATATGACATATTGAATTCTCCTATGTGTCAAAAAAGTTTCATGCGGGCCGGGCCTGCGTCTGCTTTGTTCCCTGCTGTGTCCCAAGCCCCGAGGACGCAGTGCCAGGCGACCTGTAGCTGTTTGTTGAAGAGGCTAGTGAAAGTTTCGGGAGGGACAGCTCTCCCGTCCTCTCTGAGTGGGTAGCATAGCGTGGTGACGATGCACAGCCAGACTGCCTGGGATTCAGATCCTGCATCTGTCATTTATCAGCTGTTTGACCTTGAGTAATCTCTCCATGCCTTAGCTTTCTCATCCATAAATGGGGAGATAGTAGTGTTCATCTCATAAAGTAGGTGAGGCTCACATGTGACGACGCCCAGCACACAGTGAACTGCTCAACCAACAGCCATCTTTACCCACCAGCCCTCCCTCCCTCTCTCCACGCCCAGGGTGCCATCAGTGTAGAGAGGCACCTGGGCTAGTTTCAAAGAGGAGGGGACTTCCCGGCAGGGTTTTGGGGGATGAACAGGAGTGAGCCGGGCAGACGTGTCCTGGAGGAGGGGTGCCCACCCCCATCTCGTCCTAATCCTACCTGCCCTTGCGGGAGGTGCTGACCACAGGCTTATGAATAAATAGCTGATTAATAAATAACGAGGGAGCTTCTAAAGAAGGCAGAGAGGGAGGTGGCATCTGTAACAATCGATTGCTCCAGGGAAGCAAGAATGAGTCGGTCCTGGGATAAGTCTCAGAATGTCCGGGAGGACTTCACATCTGGGTCTGTGAACTGAAGCTTGTAGCGATGAAGATGGAGAGGGGGAGGGGGGGCATTAAGAGGGGATGACAGCAATGGGGGCGGTACTCATGCACAGAGTGGAGCCCCTCCAGCTGAAAGGCTATACACTCAAGTCATCTTCACAAACCCTCTGGGTTGACAGCTAAGGCACAGAGTGGTTGAGTAAGTTGGGCAAGGTCACAGAGCTGCAGGCAGCAAAGCTGAGATTTAGAATTGGGTTCTCCACAGCTGAACCCCCCTGCGAGGACGTCCCCTCTCAGGGCCTCAGTGCCTGGCATGGAGACAAAGCAGAGGACTAGGGTCCCTTTCTATCCTCCACCTCCCCGGCTTTATTACTTCCTATTTCCCTGCGAGCGCCGATGCAGCCTCTGGGTCTTAATTACACCGAATGAGCTAGAGAGTAGTGTGATGCTGTCAGAGTTTGCCCACATTTCTTGCATGCCAGCTGTGGTGGAACAGTATGCCCAGTGGCAATCCCAGGAATGGAGGCTGGGGCACTGGTCCCGGGGTCTTAGACCTGTCACTGCTAAAGCCCAAAGCAGGAGAAAGGGCGCGAGACCCCTGCCCACCACACAGATGGAGATGCAGGTGAAGGGAGCAGGAGGTCTGCTCTAGGAGTGGAGTCTGTCCATCATTACAGCTCAGACCCGAAGGATCAGACCCTCCGTTAGGGAAAGCCTCCCCGATCCTCACATCAGAGATATGGCCTGCCCCCCCACAATTTAGAGTCTGTCAAAACCAAAGAGCAAGCCCCCAGCTAGTACACTCTTGTGTGCAGGAGTCAGTTTCAGCTGCATCACTGGGTGATTCTGCTTGGGGTGGGGTAAGGGAGAGCCAGAAGCCTCATGGGAGCTGGACCCAGACATCCTGGGCTCCACTCGTGGTAGCCCCATGTACTAACTGTGTGGTCTCAGTTTCTTTGTCTGCACAATGGGGAAGATTCCGCTCCCAGCTTACAGGGTTGGACTGAAGATGAAACGAGTGAAGTGCTTAATTCCGTGCCCAGCGGGAGGCAAGGGCTTGGTTAGATGCTCACAGATGCTGAGTTTGGGGCTCCTGTGCCCAGCTGGTTCCAGAACTCATCATGTCCACACGGGAGCTGGAAGAAGCCACTCGTGCAAGCAGGCCAGTGTGCCCAGAACTGTTCTGGCTGACTTCTCAAGCCTGTCCCTTCCTTCCTGTTCCTAGGTCTGGCCTCCCCCCTCTGGCTGGCAGTGCCCCCTCTCTCTTCCTCCTGGGAAGAATTTGATGAGTATACAGTGTCATTTCTAGAAAGAAGCCAAATCGGGGCTGTTTAAGAAGCAGATATCAGGACAAGTTGCTCCACGGGAATCCAGCCCACCCTCACCAAAAGAGATGGGGGCATGGGGGGGAGGAGGGAGGAGCAAGGGACAAGAAGCAATGCTTTGTGCTATAGTTAGCAGCTCCTGGTTCCAGGTGACTCTGATTGCAGGGCACAGCATCCTAACCAGGGTGCTCCCGGCTGGAACTCAGCTGTATAATTAAATAAGGCCGAGTGCCCGCTCTAGCCCCTTGTCACTGTCCCGCTCTGAGGTTTATTTAATAACCTCTGAACTGGGAGGGGAAAAATCATTCAGGAAGCATTGCTTGGGTCATTTATTTTAAAATTATTGGTATAAAAGTAGCCAGGGTCGTGATTTATGTACAGGGAGGGGCCGAGGAAGCCAGGGACTCCCCCTCCCAACTCCTGCCCCCCTCGTTTGTTCCATGATGACTTCAAGTCAGAGTAGGCACTTTACTTTGCAAATGAATCTCCAGAATAGCACGGAAATATTATGTGTATTAATAGCGCCTGTGAAAACATCCGAAAACCTCCCATCTGCCGAGGGCCTCGGACGCGGCGCGGCTGGGAGATGCTCTCCCAGGAATTGAAAACCGCATGGCAGGCCTGGCATTTGCCCGCCAGGGGGCCACTGCCTCCCCCAGCCCCGCCCAGCCCGCGGTCCAGCTGTCCGTCGTCAGTTTGTCTGTGAGTGCCCCCAGTGACCTGCGGCCGACAAAGTCAGGCCCCCCCCCCGCCCAAAGCTCGCCGGGGACGGTCCCCGCCACCGGAGACGCGGGTCCTTGCCGCCTGCCCCTTGCGTGCCCCTTGGTCCCCGGGAAGCCGCTGTCCCCGAACGTCCCCGACGCCGCTGCCGCCACGCCCGGGGCCCTCGCCCCCCTGCGCCGCCCCTGGATACTCACCAGCTGCGGGGGCTTCCTTGGGGGGCAGCCCCTCGAGGCCGATGTCGCCCTCCAGCATGGCGTGGCTCGCTGCCCGGCTCCGGTGCGCCCCGGACGCACAGGGTCCAGGAAAGGGGGTGATGAAGTCACCCCCAGAGGTCTGCAGTGACTGTGAGGGCCGGGGTCCGAGCCCAACTCGGGAGGGGACGGTCCCCCTTTGCCTCTCCAGACGCAGCAGGCGAAGCCGCAAGTGCAGGAGCCAAACTTGACCGCCCGCGCGCACCAACGCGCCGCTCCGCCCCCTCGGCTTTTTGGGCTGGGGGTCCTGGCCGGCTCCCCGCCACCGCCCCCACGGGGCTACCTGCGGGCGCCGCCCTCGCCCCGCCCCGTGCGCAGCGCGACTCCTCCGCGGCCACCCGGACACCGAGCGAGGGCGCGGGACGCTGGAGGCCAGCCGCCGCGATCGGCCCGCGGGTCCCGCCCGCCCCCGGCCTCCCGCTCTGCGCTCTGCGGGGCGAGTCTCCACCAGCTGCCCGACCGTCTTATCAGTCGGGGTGAACAGTGGGGCCCTGAGCGGCTGTTGCTTGACGGGTCCCCAGCCAGGGCCCCAGGGAAGGGGTGCTGACTGGGGGGAGGGGCAGCGGTCCAGCCCCGAGAGGCTGGCACAGCATAGGGCGTCAGTGGAGGGTGCACTGGCCCCCTCCCCCAGGCGGGACCCCAATTCATCACTCTGAACTTGTCAGAAGAGGGAGGGAGTGAAGCCCAGGGATGGGAAGGAGATCTGGAGGTTACAGGGCAAGTGCCTGGCCTGAACTTGAGCACCACCCTATGCAGAACTTGGGAATCTGGATAAAGTGAGAACTGCCCCCACATCGGAGAAAACTGTGTTATTTGAGGATTCTAATTAAGCGAGGCTAAGAGAACTCAGCCAGGGGCGCTGGCAGGGACTTCCCGCACCCACATCCTGCAGCCTGGCTCGGGGCTGGGAGCCGGGAGGTACTACTCTGCAGCCCTGTTCCTGTTTAGAAGGCAAGGTCTGGACAATTCAGCATCCTCCCGGGCAGCAGAGATGTGGGCATCAGGAGAGTGCGGAGAGCCTTAGGCAAGGTGCCTCCTGTCTCTCCAAACCTCACACCCGTGACACCTCCAGGTAAATAACTATAAATTCTGAGGCAGAGCTGCCTTAAACAGCACGTTAATTTAAGCTGCTCCCTGATCACTGCACGGGCAGTGGCAGGACGGGGCAGCCTGCCTGACCTTTTGAAAGGCCATCTCCCACTTTCCACACCCTGAGGAGGAGCCAGGCTGGTGCCGGGAGCCCACCTGGGCCGGGGACCCCTGGATCACCTGCCAAGTAGACACCCCACGAGCCCCCGGCTTTGCCTGGCTCCGGGTGGAGACACATCCAGCCACCCTGGGGAGACAGACCACATCCACGTGAAAGGAATCTATGCGTCCTTGAGGATGGATGACCAGTCCTCCCTGACCCATGCCAAGCCTGCTGGCATTGGTACCCACGCGTACTCTTCTGGGAGGAAACGCTTGTAGTAGCGGCAAAACCACAAAGAAATGTCTCCAGCTGGGAAGTTCTTCCCTGCCCCCCACCCAAAGTGCTGTGTACAGAGAGGAGATTCAAGCCTCCTTCTTTCCAAAGGGTCAGGGAGAGAGGTTACCTGCGATTGTCCTTTGTATTTATCTCGTTTCAGTCTGGACTAAAAAAATGGAAGACGAGGCACCTGGTGGGGTGCTGTGGATGGATGAAGTCTCATCCTGTGAAGAGGCTGCCAAGAAGCCCCAAGTTGTGTACTGTGTGCCCCACATGTATACCTAGGATGGCCGAGGGGTCTGGACGGAGAAAAAGCACCGTAGGGGCCCTTGCTGGGGCCATGTGCATTTCACAGAGCCTAGTCATCTGACCCAAACCATTGGTGTGCGGGAGTCCAGATACAAACTCATTTTTCTTGGAAGAGTCTGATAGCCAACGTGATACATAGCAATAGCTCAGTTGTGTAAATACACAGAGAAAATTTTAGAATTCTAACCTCTGGAATGATGAACTATAAACCAAAAATGCTCAGGAGGAAAAAAATGTAAATAGGTCTTGGGGCTATTTTTAACCATCATTGTTTACCTTTTGGGGGCAGAGATGGGCTATTGTCTAGTTAGCCAGCTTCAAAAGGCAGATTATTTAATGTATTATTATTAGCAGAAATATTTTAAACCGCCATTAATAGATGTTGATTCATTCCGATTGAAGCCATTTTTCTTCTTTTCATTTCTTGGCTCCAATTAAGCTGCATTCTGATGAAACCCTTCAGCTGTGTCCAACATATGCAAAAGAGCCGGTCAGAGATCCAGACCCTTTTAAAAAGATATTTCATCCTATCAAGTTTTAAAAGATATTTTAGTAAATACCCAAACTGGCGCATTTTTACAAAGATTGGTTTCGGCTGCTATTTTGGTAAATGCTGCCAGGCTGGGGAGAGACCGGGCTCCCTTGTGGCGTGAAAGGGGAGCGAGTGCCCTAGAAGAACGGATGCCTGGGGCCCCAACTCGTTTTCCAGGGAGCCCCCTGTGCAGTCAGGAAGATGGTTCTGTCAAAAGCAGAGTGGGACAAGTGGACTGTCCTGGGGAGGGGCACGCCTGCCGCCGGAGCCATCATTACCGGATACAGGAATCATGCCGCACAATGCTTATAATTATGGAAAATGGTTTCCCTTTTCGGCAAAGCAGGGAGGGAGGGAGGGAGAAAAGGCAGTTCGCAGCAAAGCTGGGGCCAGCACTCAGGCCCTAGGGTTGGTTTAAAATAGGCTTTGCAGGGTGAGGCCAGGGCCCTGCTGGGACAGGCTCAGCCCTCCCCAGGCCTTATCAGACAGGACTCAAGGCCACCAAGTAACAGCATTTGGGTCTCCACTGCCCCCAAATGCCGCTCAGGAGTGGGTCAGAGGCCAGAGCTGACTTGACAAGCAGTGTCACAGGGCCTAAGGCCACCTGCCTCTGCAGACCCCTCTGTGTATCACCTGCAGTCACTCAGGCCCCTCAGAGAGACCGGGAGATGCCCAAATTGTCACATACACCCTGCCCCCACTGTCACTCATCTCAGAACACGTCCGGGGTCACGGGTCACTTGAATACTCACTTCTGGTAGTCTCGGGAAGTGTGTTTTGATTTCTATCTGGTTCTCTGAGCATCCCTCACCGTGGGTAGGGCCCCTTCTCAGGCTTGACAGGGGATGAACCCCCACCCCCCAGAGCCGGTGTACAGCCAGAGGAGATAAGCAAGGTGGCGGAGGAGTTAAGCCCGGGGCCTCTCGGGGTAAATGGAAAGGGGCTGGCACCCAGTCGTGGACAAGTTGCCTCTCGGCACCTCGGTTTGTGCATCTGTAAAAAGGGCCTCAGCAGTAGCTACCTCTGGAGGTTTGGGGAAGCTGGAAAGAGAATCCAACTTCCAGCCCAGAACCTGGCGCGTTGTAAGCCCTGGATTAGAGGGTCTTGTTATTTGTATCATCCTCAGATGAGGCGGTCAGGGACATGTGGCAGACCCTGAAGGGCAGGGGAGGACGCTCCAGACTGGGCAGCTCAGAGCTGGCAGTGGCCCCTGACCTGGGGACCATGGCGGGGGGTGCGGGGCAGTTGGAACAGGCCAGCTTGGCAGTGATGGGTCGGGTGAGGGATGAATGTGAAGGCAGGGCCGGGCACACAGTGGGTCCCAGGCAGCTGCACTGAGCAGGACCGAGCAGGTGTTTTTTGCAAAAGAAAAGAAACAATAGTATCAGGGTGAATTTCACATAATATAAAGTTAACCATTTTAAAGTAACAATTCAGTGGCATTTGGTACATTCCTGGTGTTGTACAACCATCGTCACTGCGTATTTCGAGAACATTTCCATCACTCTGGGTAAAACCTAGGACCCTGTAGCTGTCACTCCCTGTCCCCCACTGCCAGCCCCTGGTAACCACCAACCTGCTTTCTGTCTCTTGTGGATTTCTCTCTTATAGTTCATATAAATGGAATCATACAAAATGTGGTCTTTTGTGTCCTGTTCCTTTCACAGTGGTTTTCTTTTTTCATAGTAATTCATAACGTGTTTGAGGCTCATCTACAGTATAGCACGTTTCAGAGCTTCATTTCTTTTTGTGATTGAATGATATTCCGCGGTCTGGCTGTGCCACGTTTCTTTATCCATTCATCCATTGATGAACCTTTGGGCTGTTTCCAAGGTGTCTTTGGAAAGGACCTAAGGGGGTCTCACTAAGGTGCCTGCAGGGGCTGGGGAGGGTCCCACTATGACACAGGGCCCCGGGCAAGGCTGGGCAGAGAGCTCCGTGGCTATGAGAAAAGGGGGTTGGAGGGGGGAGGGGGA
>NW_006792775.1:3728077-3746594 GCF_000442215.2 Lipotes vexillifer
GGGGAGGGGCATGGGGAGGGGAGGGGGAGGGGGCAGGGGGACTAGAGAGCAGACGGTGAGCTGGGGAGAGACCAGTCAAGCCTTCTCTGCAGCCGGAGACTGGAGGCAGCTGCTTGCTGCTGATACCAGGGGCTCCTGACGGGGGCACGCGGTTGCTAGAGTGAGCCTGGGCCCCGGCACTGATGCAGGGGACCTACAGCTGAAGCGGGTCTATCTCTGAGAGCTTAACCTGCAGAGGACCCTGCTGAAGAGGCAGCCGCTGGGAGCTTCCCCGCGGGAGTCTGTTTATTTAACAAGCACTTACATATAGCACTTACCGCGTGCCAGGCCCTGTTCCAAGCACTTCATAAATATCAGCTCTATGCCATCCATTCTATTATCATTCCCACTTTACAGATGAGGAAACCAAGACTCAGAGAGGTGCAGTCACTTGTCCGAGGTCACACAGCGGGAAGTATAGAGCTGAGACTCGAGCTCAGGCAGCCTGACTCCAGAGTCTATGCCGGAACTGATGTGCTCTAAGGTAGAAATCCAGTGTTTCCTAAACATCAGTCATCCAGAGTCACACATCCTGGTTTGAGCCTGATCAGTGATCCCCTGGGCTATGATTTGCTTCATATTTTCCTTTAGTCCAGCTCACTTTTTCAAACTTTTGGGGACTCTTTTTATTGTTTAACTGTGGTAAAACATACATAACATAAAATTTACCATTTTAGCCATTTTTAGGTGTACAGTTCTTTGGCATTCAGTACATTCATAATGTTGTGCAACCGTCATCCATCCACAGAATTCTTTTCATCTTTCCCAACTAAATTCTGTCCCCATTAAACACTCACTCCCCATCCCCCTCCCATAGCCCCTGGCACCCACCGTCCTACTTTTGGTCTCTATTGGATCTGACTCCTCTGGGGACCTCATATGAGTGGGATCATATAGTATCTGTCCCTTTGCGTCTGGCTTATTTCACTTAGTATGATGCCCTCAAGTTTCCTCCATGTTGTAACGTGTATCAGGATGTCCTTCCTTTATAAGGCTTATCAAATTTTATAAAAAAAAATTTTTTTTTTTGCGGTACGCGGGCCTCTCACTGCTGTGGCCTCTCCCGTTGCAGAGCACAGGCTCCGGACGCGCAGGCTCAGCGGCCATGGCTCACGGGCCCAGCCGCTCCGCGGCCTGTGGGATCCTCCCAGACCGGGGCACGAACCCGCGTCCCCTGCATCGGCAGGCGGACTCTCAACCACTGCGCCACCAGGGAAGCCCTCAAATTTTATTTTAAAAGTACCCAATATCACTATTGGAAATGGCGAATCAGAATCACTGGCCATAAACAGAAGGTGATAGTTTAATAAAGGACAATAAAAATACAGCAATGTTCAGGTCTACCTGGATGCTCCGCCCCCGGGGACCCTGAACCTGAGACGGTACCATCGCCCGGGAGACCACCTGGTAAAGAGCGCATGGACCTCCTGGCAGCAGGCTGAGACTTTCTCCTTGACATGCTGCAAATATCTGCAAGGGAAGTGAAAACTGCACTGCGTTCTCACTACGTCTGTGACGCCCCATCATCCTAGATTGGTTCCCTTTGCACCCCAGCAGGTCTGCAGAGCACTTGTGGCCCCCGGGGGGCTGCATTAGGGGAAATACCAAAAATAATAATGATCGCTTCGGTGCATCGCGCAGGTTTTGTGATCCGACACTGTGACCCTCCCACCACTGGCCAACTTCCCCCTTAGACGCAGGAGGGCAGCCTCAGCCTCCGGGCAACACAGGGTCGCCGGAATTCAATATTTGTTTTGGTGTCTTTACCTGGGTGACCTCAACCAAGTGAGGTCTGAGTTATGCTTCTCACTTACAGCTGAGGAAACTGATGCCCAGAGGGGACCACGGCTTGCCCAAGTCCACACAGCTAGTAAGTGGCAGAACTGGGAGTCAAATCCAGGTCCAATTGATTCTAGAAATTTCTCGTTAACTCCAGAATTCTTTCCAATGCACTGAACAAAACCTCCATTTGTTTCTCTAGAATTTGGAATTCTCACGGATAGACCCAACACACTCATTGCAACACATTATTACGGAACAAGAAGGCTGTGGAAACAATAGAAAAAACCCATAATTAGTCCCTTTTATTCTCTACGTCCAAAATCCAGACTCGGGGCTCCTTGGCCTCTCCTCAACCTTCCTCTGCTTGTTTGTTTGCAGGATGAAGTGGGCGAGGGGCCCAGGGGAAGACCCTGGGCCCACAGTCTTCCAGGTATGACTAACATCTTGTGGTCTGTTTACCCTTAAAGGCTGCCCATATTGTTTGAGTTTGGGGAACTAAACGGACTCTAATTAATGGTGCAAACATTTACCCTCAATGCCCCGTCAAAGAAAACAGCCTGTTTTTTTTTTTTTCAGAGTAAATAACACCAATGCCAAAGTTCTTGGCTATAAACCAGAGGGGAGATGACAGTCTCCAGATGGTCTCTAAGTTATCTGAGGATGGTAGATGTATCTGTAATTCAACACACCTGGTGCTTTTTCATCCCCAAAGGCCCAAAGAATATTCAATGGGTCCTCAGCAGAGATATCAAGCTTTTACTCAGGAGTTGATGGTAAAACGGTCTCTAGAGAAGGATCGCTTCCCATGGAGTTTAGTTTTAAAATACAACAATCAAGAAGGCGTCTGTCATCACCCAGGGAATCTGTTTCTTAAGGCTCAGCCTTTCTCAAGCGCTTGGCCTACAAAAGCTTAGACAGCGCCATCTGATCGCAGGTACTTATCAGGCAAGATGGCCCATCCAGTGGCTGGAGGGCCAGCCCCAGCTAGATCCGCAGGGCAAGCCTCAGTGTCACGCGGGGTCTTTTGCACAAATGCCAACCCCTTCTTCAGGGTTGGTTGGGGGATGTTAATTCCCAAAGAAAATGTCAGCAGCACAGCCCGTGGGGATACCCGGCTGCCTCTTCCCTGAAGGCCCCGAGCAGGGCTCCTTGAGGCCCCTTGGGGGGGTTTCCTTCCCCCTTTCAGAGACAGAACTGTTCACAGACCCTCGAGATAACGCTTTCCCAGACATTTGAAGGGAATCTGAGAAGGAAAAATGAAACTCTGACCTCAGCTATCTCCAGAGGGCTCAGAGCCGCGACACAGTCCGCCCACGATGCACTGGCGACGGGAGCACAGGGCCAGTCATCTGGGGGACAGCCCGACGGACCGAGAGTCGGCTTCCTTTGTCCTTGAAAAGCAGAGGGTAAGTCATGTTCCCAGGCCACCCTTAATGCTCTCGCTTACAAAACATTTGATTTAAAAACCTCACGCTCAGAGAATCAGCCAACATCAGCCCTCAAGCCTCGGGGCCACTCTGGCGGGCGGGCGGGCATCAGATGCTGGGCCAGCTTGCTGGTCGGGCCCACTCTGCAGGCTGCTGGGCTGTGCTGTGTCCCATTTTGGAAGGGCAACGCTGCTGCCCACGCCGCTCCCGCTGCAGCTGTCAGTGTGCTCCTGCCCAAAGCACAGGCGGCCTTGCTGGTGAGTAGCAGGCCTGGCACGCAGCGCCCGGCTCAGTGAGGGGTTCCTGGGGGCAGGACTTGCCCTTCCATGGCCACGTCGCGGGGTCTGGACCAATATCCGACTGTTTGCAGCACGTTGGCCGTTTCCGTGGTCTTAGATCATGGCGGCCGGAGTTGTTTTGGGATTGAAGGACCTCCTCCGGCCGCTTCCATGCACACGGGCAGGACCCCCGTGTCATCACCTGGGCCAGGGCTGGTGTAACAGGTCAGGAAGCACCCAGAGCTGTGTTCCGGCCCCTCTTTTAATTTCAGTCTAAAGAATTTAGGACCATTTGGGTGAGCGGGGGTGGTTGTGTTTTCACTCTGGACAGCAAGTCCTCTCTCGGTCAGAGAAGCCGCAGAGACGGGGGTGTGGGTGAGGCCGCCCGGGGACCCATCCTGGCTGTGCACACTTTGATGCCTTCTCAAACTCGGCCTCAGTTTCTGCTGTGAGATCTTGGGTAACAGGGGCACCAGAGTGCCCATCTTCAAGGGTGGGGCCGAGTATGAAGTGAACCCATGAAGGGAGCACCTGGCCTAGCACCTTCCAGCCCTCGATACGAAATTGCTGTGATATGTACCAGTCAGGGCCTGGCAGCAAACAGACGGCTCCCTCCAGAGGGGTTTTGTATGAATCGGTTCAGGCCCCCATAACAAATGTGACAGATGGGCGGCTTAACAACAGGGTCCACTGTCTCCAGTCCTGGAGGCTGGAATCCCAGATCCAGGTGTGGGCAGGGCTGGGTCCTCCTGAGGCCTCTCTCCTCGGCGTGTAGACGGTCGTCTTCTCCCTGTGTCCTCACGGGGTCGTCCCTCTGTGTGTGTCTGTGTCCTGACCTCCTCTTCCTATAAGGACACCAGTCCTATGGGATTAGGGCCCACCCTAGTGACCGCATTTTACCTTATCCACCTCTTTAAAGGCCCCAGGTCTAAACGTAGTCACATTCTGTGGTGCCGGGGGTTAGGGCACCGGTATATGAATTTGCGGGGGGCGGGGGGGAACATAATTCAGACAAGTTTACAGAGGCGTGGTCAGGTGAGAGGAAATCAGTAAGGGGTGAAGAGGCACCCAGATGCTGGCAACAGAGGGAAGCTGATACCCAGAGACAAGGGATGGGGCTGGGCTGGAGGAAAGGGCTGCCTGGTGCGGGTGTGGCAGACCTTTCAGCAGAGGGGCCCAGACTGGCAGGAGTGGCCAGAAGAATAGATGTCCAGTGTCTCTCTCCTGTCCTCTGGTCCCGATGGCGAACCCTGTCCAGAATCCAGAGGGTAGCAGGGTCAAATGGACACAGTCCATAACAGCTGGTCCCTGTCCTCTTCTCTGGGCACAGAGCAGAGCAGGGCTGCGAGGGGGTGGGGCACACAGAGGCTCCGCAAAGCACAGCATGTGTGTGCTTTGACCCCAACCACATGGACAGCTTAATAAACCAAACAAAGCAGAACAAACTAAAGTAAACAAACCGGTCAGCTGCTCTGTCCCTGCCAGCCAGTAAGTTTGGAACACACTGTCTAAAATGCAAGTCACCCCACCTGGTAGACGACCCCAGCTTCTCACTGGCTTATGGGGATGACATTGGTTCTGGGACCAGAGAGGCTGTTTGGGGCAGCTGGTCCTGGAGAGCAGGGGTGCCCAGAGCTGCCATGTTCATGATAAGGATGCTTTTGCAAGTTGCCGAGGACCAAAGGATCCCCAAGCACCCATGAGTCTCTGTGTCAAAGGGGCCCAAATGGCCCCTGAAGGGCGATTGTGGGCCTACCCTTGGGGTCTGCTCAGCTCCCCACACCCCCCGCTTCACTCAGGGGCTTCACTTACACAGAAAGGCACCAGCCCCTCACTCCCTGCTTTTCAGGCAGTTAGAGCTTGTGGTTCTCAGTGGACCCCATGACAGGCTGTCCTGGGGGACTCCTCAGAGAGGATGTGGTGGGTTTTGGTCATTTGGGGGAGGGGGCTGCCCAGCACCTAACCTCCCTTCCTATTGGGAGATCTTCTGTGTGTGATGTTGATGGATAAGAGCCCACTCCTGTGGAAGAGGGTGGGAAGTCCTCCAGGTCTGTCTCCTTAGCAACTGGGCCATGGACATGTCACCCAGCCTTGGCTAATCAGGTGTGCCCATGAGAGGCTCGGCTTCTGGACCAGAAAGGGCAGGGTTAGGATTCTCCTGGAATAGTGTGGCACTGTCCCATTGCTATGGCAGCCATGTGCAGTGGCAGGGTGTCCTGCGGCAGCGTTGGGGGCAGGACACTTGCCCAGCCCACTCGTGGCCTCCCAGGCTGTCTTTACTCCTGCCTCTTACAGGGCCTTCCATCATGTTCTTTTCCAGATGGAGAACCAGACTCAGCTTCTGTTGCCTGCAGCCGGGAATCCTGGCCCACGGAAGGTGAAACTTGCACTCAAGCCCAGAAGCAGCTGGTCTTGGGCATCTTCCTTCTGAGCAACTGGTCTTATTTCGTGGACGCTGACGTGTGTAATGGCTCTTGTTTCGCTCTTCGGTTTGGTTGCTGGGAGGCTCAGCGGAGGTGCCCCGAGCAGGCGTTTAGGACCCTGTGCCACCCGCAGGTGGTCCCACATTCCTCGATACAGGCGTCAGGGCCAGCAGCACTAGGGGGAGGTCCCATTTGCTAAGAGACTGCTGACTCACACCCACCTGCCTTTTGCCAGCTTGGCGATCTCGGGCAAGGGCCTTCTTCCTTCTGGGCCTCAGTTTCCTTATCTGTGAAATGGGATCCATCACAGTGCCTGCCCCCAGCCTCGTTGTGGAGCACAAGTGAGCCAGAGCCAGGAAGACACCCCATATCTTGCTCACAGCCGCTGTTCAGTAAGTGCTGAATATTATTTTTAATCGTCTCATTTCCAGAACCTTATTTTCCCTGTGCCTCGCTTTCCTTGCAAACTTCCAAATTATTTTATTTCTTGAGGAATTTTAAAGGTCTTGGTAAGCCACCTTAAAGTCCTTTAGCTGGGATCTAAAACGCTTCTGCTCAAGTAGAACACATGCTCTGACATCTTATACCATCTGAGAAGGATAACCCCCACCATGGCCAGACCGGGGAGTTAAAAGTACTTGCATCTTAAAGATGCTCAGCATCGCTAATCATCAGAGAAATGCAAATCAAAACTACAGCGAGGTACCACCTCACACCGGTCAGGATGGCCATAATTAAAAAGTCTACAAATAATGAATTCTGGAGAGGGTGTGGAGAAAAGGGAACCTACATTGTTGGTGGGAATGTAGATTGGTGCAGCCACTGTGGAAAATGGTATGGAGGGTCCTTAAAAAACTAAAAATAGAGTTGCCATATGATCCAGCAATGCCACTTCTGGGCATATATCTGGAAAAAACTGTAATTCAAAAAGATACATGCATCCCAATGTCCACAGCAGCCCTATTTACAATAGCCAAGTCATGGAAGCAACCTAAGTGTCCATCAACAGATGAATGGATAAAGAAGATGTGGTACATATATACAACGGAATACTATTCAGCCATGGAAAAGAATGAAATGCCATTTGCAGCAACATGGATGGACCTAGAGATGATCATACTAAGTGAAGTAAGTCAGACAGAGAAAGACAAATACCATATGATATCACTTACATGTGGAATCTAAAATACAAGACAAATGAACATATGCATGAAACAGAAACAGACTCACAGACATAAAGAACAGACTTGTGGTTGCCAAGCGGGAGTGGGGGAGAGGGAGTTTGGGGTTAGCAGAGGCAAACCATTATATATAGGATGGATAAACAGCAAGGTCCTACTGTACAGCACAGGGAACTATATTCACTATCTTGTGATAAACCATCATGGAAAAGAATCTGAAAATGAATGTCTATATAGGTATAACTGAATCCCTTTGTTGTACAGCAGAAATTAACACAACATTGTAAATCAACTCTACTTCTATCAGATAAATTAAAAAAAATAGATACATGAAAAAAAAGTATTTTCATTTTTAATAGAGTCTCTAAGCACCAATAGAAAATATTTAGAAAAGTGGATGACTTCAGGCGATAAATATTCATTGAGCGCCTATATTGCCCTGGCACCAGTCTAGATGCTGGGGGTAGAGGGCTTTGAAAAGTCTTTGCTGCTATGGACCCACATCCTTATGCAGGAGAAAGAGAATAAGAAAATGACATTGTGCTGGAGAATGAGGGGGCTTTGAAGAAAAGTTAAGCAAAGGGAGGGGAGAGAGAATGAGAAGATGCCAGAGACAGGGGACAGGGAAGGGGTGTTTGCACAAGGCCTGAGTGAAGGGAGGTGGGGAGTTGTGCAGGCATTTGGGGAAGAACATTCTGGGCCCAGGGAACGGCTGTGCAAAGGCCCTGTGGGCAGCTGGCTTTAGCCTCACAACTGGCCTGACTCTCTCAGGAATGCTGGCAGAGTAAGGACATGGGATCTTCCTGGATTTATGAACCACATCTTCAGGCATAATCACAGGTAAATGTTGATACACAGGTAAATGTTGATACAGCGTATGTACACGGAAATACCTTATCACAATACAGTGTGAACTTGAGAGAGAAATACAGAGGGTCTCAGATTGTTTTACAGCTCCAGGAAGATGACACATATGATGTTAATGACAGCATTTTACAGTTTCCAAAGTGGGGAGAAACACTGTGTGTGTGTAAAACCTACCCAGGAAATGAGGTTCTTCAATTGTCTGTGAGGCTTGTCTCGTAATTGATTCAGTGCCCGCTGCTCGTGCATTTGGAATAACACTCATATTTTGCCAGGACTGGACAATATGTATCCAAATGTCTATGTACTCATTTAAAAAAAAAAAAAAGTCTAGGCACCCACTCTCACTCTACTTTGGAGACTGAGATAAGCTAGCATTTCCAAACACAGCCTATTAGGCAAATACTCCAGCATTTCTCTGAATTCACCTTCACTTTTCTGTTAAATGGAGTCGTTTATCTGAAGAAGAGACCCTGGGGGACCCACTGTCCCATTTTGCAGATGAGTGACCAAGGCGCAGAGTGAGGAGAGGACACCCAGGTCCCTTGCCAGCTGAAGGCCTGCCAGCACCAGGACTAGGGATTCATCCTGAACCTGTGCCACAGACTCCCAGTTGCCTCCCAGTATTTATTCTTTGCCTTTTTCTTAGTAACAGAGCTCCTAGTTTTTCAGCTGACATGTCACTACCCAGAAAAACCATGACATGGCTAGGCTTCCCTTGCAGCTTGGTATGGCCAGTGGGAATGAGTCAAAGTGTGTGGGCAACTTCCAGGGAGGGAGAGTACCCTTCTTTGCCATTTCTCTTTCCTGCACTGGAATGCAGATTTGATGGCTTGAGCTCAAGCAGCCATCTTGGGCCATGAGGAGGATACCTTTGCTGAACACAGCAGAGCAGCCTGAGAGATGGACCCTGGGTCTCTGATGAGTTCATGAAGCCCCCTACCAGCCCTGGAATCCCGAAATGCCCACTTCTGGACTTCTCTTATATGAGAGAGAATTACTTTTTAAAGATAGCTTTTTTGTCCCTTGCTGTTGAACCAACAGAGACCTTCCCTGGGTCTCTTCTCCCTGCCATGTGGCTATTTCTGCAACCCTCTCATCATGATAGAGATAAAGAACAGCCCCAGATAGGGGTCGTGAACTGTCCGAGGTCACAGAGCTTCTCTTATATAAACAGCCACTTCAGACCTGCACAGAGTAATTGCTAAAACAAATAGGGCCTACCTCCAGAGTGCTGGGCAAGACCGTGGCCTAGAGAGCATTTCCCAACAGGATGTTCACATGACCACTAATCCATGAGGTTGGTGACATTTTGAAGGCCTTTGCCGCTGCGGCTGCTGTCAGCCCAACTCTGCCTCACCCCCCCTCAGGGACACGCTGCAGGGCCTGGTGGGTGACCCCTGTGGCTCTGAGAAAACACTTCCCTGGAGGGCCAGCCTCTGGGACAGCTGGGGGCATTGATCCACCAGGCCCTGATCAGGCTTCTGATGTGAAGCATCATCCCTCCCGGGTTCCACCCAGGAGTAAGAAGGTCCTTCAATATCTCCTTCCCTCCCTCCCTCCCTTCCTATTTGCCTGCATTTCCTAGTGGCAAAGATTTTCTTTGAGACCCTAAGGATACTGCAGTGCACCCCCCTCCCTGTAATTGCCTCTGACCTTCGGCAACTCCTCCCTCCTCACAGGGACCCCCTCCTCTGATTGATGGGGAGTGACATAATTCATCCCAGCCACGCTCCTGCCACTGGGGTCTCGCAGAGCTCCCCCGCCGCCTCTTTCTCCTTACCCTACGAGCCCACAGCGGCATTTCACGACTTCTCCGCTTAGTGAAAAGAGAGACACAATTTCTCAGTAGAGTCACATACTTAGGGCCTCACTCTGAAGAGGAAATAGAGGCAGTAGTCAGAGAGTGGTCCCTTCCCGGCTCCAATATCAGACAAAAAGCATCGGCAGTGAAAACACTGCCATAGCCCTCCTGTCCTCCTTAGGAGTCCTCTGTGGTGGCACATGCCCAATTTACAGAAGAGCAAGCTGAGAGCTGAGAGTTTGATTTGCCCCAGGTCACACCAGCTAGGCAGTCCCGGCACCGGGATCCAGCCCTGCCTCAGACCGGATCCTGTGGTCTCCCTACTGCCCTTCCCAGCCTCCACCCTGGGAGGAGGTCACCACACATGGCCTTGAAATGTAAATCTTGGATCTTTGGTGACAGCTGGAGAAGGAGAATTTCTTACTGCTAGCCATGCACCCCCATCCCTTGCCAGGGACCCTCCCCATGTCCCCTACACCACTTGCTGTCCCTCGGCTGTCTAAGATCCTGCAGTGGTGCCCATTTCCATTCAGTCAGCAGTCACTAAGAAAGGCTGGTACTAACCTTGTTTATACTAGGGTGTGACTGACTGATACATGTCTAACTGCTCTTCTTTGGAGGTGCTCGGCTCCTGGAATTCCCTGTGGGGGCCAGGGGTGGTAAGTCCGCCGCCTCATTCATTCCTCCATTCATTCACTCATAGATGGAGTGATGTCATTCATTCGTTCACTAATCCAAGGACGGAGGGTGGGGCTGGTCAGACGGATCCAAGTATTGGACTTGGTGACTGAATCCTTATGAGGCAAGAGGAGGACCCTATCTTCAGAAATACCTTCCGCTCGCCCCGAAGCGATCCGCCTGGTCCTTGATGCCGGGAAGGCCCTCAGGGCTGCTGCTCGCAGCAAGCAGGCCCCGTCCTTAAGGGCCACAGGCAGGACGCCAACGACCTGGGAGAGTGAGGTGAGCCATCCTTGGTCCTTTTGTCCATCTGGTGGGGCCTTGCTAGGCAGACGGAACCCCTCAGAGCACAAGAGGTCTCGTCGCAAGACAGAGGGAGCTGCCCGGCCACTGTGTGGAAAAGGGCAGGGCTGGGACCAGGCCTCCATATCTGTCCCCTCTTCCTGCGCACAGGGCAGCCTGGTGGCTACAAGAGGAGGCCCTGGAGAGGGTCACTCACAGCCCTGAGGCCACGAGCTGTGTGACCCACGGGCAAGTGACTTCACCTCTCTGGGCCCCAGCTTTACCACCTCATGTAAAATGGGATCAAAACAGCACGTGGCGAGGACCAGGCCCTGTGCTTAGCGCCCTTGACATGTGGTGCTGCAGGGTGGACGCTATTCTTAGCCCCAGTTAACTGATGAACAAACAAAGGCATGGAGGGTCAGGCAACTTGCATCGGGGCCAACATCGTGAGGTCCCGTGAAGCTCAGCCGCGTCACGGCCCGAGTGCTCAGTGGAATGCTGCGCTCAGCTAGTGCTCCGTACCGGTGGCGCGGGAGTTCTCAGAGGGGATGCTGGGCAACATCTGGGGACACTTTGGGGTTGTCGCTACAGAGGAGGGTGCTGCTGGCCTCTAGTGGGTGGAGGCCAGGGATGCTGCTAAACACCCTACGGGGCCCAGAGTGACTCAGCCCCAAATGTCAACAGTGCCCAGGCTGAGAAGCCCTAGGCTGTGATTACTGTTCTCAGGAAGGGGCTTCCCTCCTAGGAAGGGTCTTGCATGGACATACCCACTGTTGGACTGCCCACCCCGGAGGCGCTTCCCCAGCCAGGCTGGGCTGGACACCACGAAAAACTGTGCTCCCTGGGTCCTGCTTGGACCTGTACAGGGTCCCGAGGGCAGGTGGGATGTCCGGCCGGGGCTGGGCTGGCAGGGAGCAGCGTGCCCCAGGCCCCCACCCCATGGATGCCCACTCCCTACTCGCCAGCAGAGGGTTCAGCACCATCTCCTCCATCTGAGTGTGCCCTGCACACTGGCCTCAGGTGGGCGCTGGCTCCCAATGGCTGGTCGGGACACCTCTGCACCGGTGTCTCAGGCAAGGGGGTAGAGGCCACTCTGGTGGGCCAGCAGAGTTTGCAAAATGAGTCAGCTGGCAAGAGGGCTCAGAGCACGTGGGTTAATCATTAACGCACAGCTCAGACACTTCCCCAGGATCCCAAAGGACCCGGGCCTGCATGGCATCTGCCAGCCTTGACAGTGGTCCTGGGTGACCCACCCCATCAGGGCCAGCTTAGTCTGATTATGTGCTGAAGGGGAGCCTCAGTGCCCAGGGACCCTGTCTCCCTTTATCCCTACATTTTCAGCTCTGAAAAGTCACAGTTGTTGAAGCAGAGTGGTCCCATCTCACAGCTCACACTAACCCCCTGGCCAGTAACAGCCCCTTCAGATCACCCTGCTACACTTCCCTAAGGGTCTGCTCTGTTCCCCATGCTGTGCCAGGCACTCAGTGTACACTCCTTCTTTGAATATTCTCACCAGCCCTGCAAATGAAGGGTTGTGTGTCTCTATTTCGTGGGTGAGGGGGTGAGGTCCAGATAGGTGGCTGTCCAGCGACAGGTCTGATTGAGAGCTAGGGAGAAAAAGAGTAAATCATTTCTTCCCTTGGGGCCTCTGTTTCCTCAAGCCGTCCCTGCAGTGCAGGGCGTGGCGAGGATTAAGTGGGGCAAAGCAGGAAAAATTCTGAGCACCGTCCCTGAGCACACCGTAAGAACTCAATAAATATTGGCTGCCTCTCATGTCACCAGGCCGTGTCTCAGAGCCAAGGATCCTTGCTCGGTTTGCTCGCTGGTGTTGTCAGCACGAGGCAGGTGTTGAAGGAAAACTTATGTCAGGTGACTTGGCCAAAGCCACAGGGCAAGCCACAAGTCTCAGCCCAGGTGGTCTGACTTTTAGTGAGGCGCTCTTTAAAAAGGCTGCATTCGGCCCCTGAGATATTACTCATCACTTGGGAAAGTGTATTACACTTCCTTTAGGTGGGCGGGTTTGAAAGCAGCGGTACCTGGGTGTGGCCGCGGAGCTGCCCGTCACGGGCCCCAGGCCAGCTGCCCCATGTTCCAGCTCACCGTCGGTGCAGACACCGCGCAGAGCCCAAGTCTGGTGACGGTAACTCTCCTGATTGGAGGAGGGGCGTGACGGGGTGGACAGGCGGCGGAGGCGGGGAGGCAATGTGGGGAGACCTCTCCCTGGGGGAAGGAGAAACTGGGACCACAGGGGGACTCTTGGGGGTGTTAGGGCATGAAAACGAGGACTGATCGCTGTTGGTCTCCCCAGAAATCAACTCTGGGCTCGAGAATTTTATCCCAAAGCTGGTCCCGGCTGGCTTGGCCACTGCAAACCCCTCCTGCACGAGATTCAAGGGTGATACATCAGAGGCTGCCATTGGTGAGAGATACAATAATAAACTTCATTCATTCATTATTCACTCACTCACTCATTCGTTCATTCACTCATTCATTCTCCCTTCCAGAAAACATTTCCTGAGCACCTGCTTTGTCCAGAAAGGCTGCTTTGGGGTAGAGCAGAGGTGAAAGTAGCCTGCATTCCTGACGGCAAGCAGTGCATGGGGGCAGTGCAAGGGGTCTTGTGGGGAGAAAGTCAGGTTCAAAAATTCCATTTTGAAAGTGAGATTGATTCTCTCCTGTTGTCCCCGTTTTGCAAGAGCCACGTCCCCATCCTGGGCTCTAAACGTGTTCCACGCAGACAGCACCGGGTTGCGTCGACGCTGCAGAATCCCCCCGGGGTTCAATTTTCTCAGCTGTAGGTTAGACTGGTCCACACTCAGGGTGCAAATGCCAGCAGGTCGAAGCTTTGTTTAGCACTTAAAGCCTCCGAATGGGCTTTACAACATTTACACTTGTCTTATTATTAATACCAATTACTAAGGCTCGGCCCTGCCAATCACGCGTCTCGTTCTATAAATACTGTCGGGACAAGAAGGTCACCCACAGCTCTTTGCTGCAGCAATGGGCTTATTTGCAAAAGAAAGTTTGAAATAAATTCTCAGGGCAGAAAAAGGCACCTCACGACTGAAGCTCTGAAGTTGGCTCTTGTAGGAGAGTCTGTTTTTGCTCAGGCCCTGGAATACACTTTTTAGAGGACCTTTAAATCATGCGTGCGAAAGTTCAAAGCCGGGTTCCGCCACCCGGCTGCCTGGAGGCGAGACTGGGTCACCTCTGGGGTTTGTTAGTGTATTTAAAAAGTGACAAATGGTTGTTTCTATAAGGAACTTATAACCGGCTTTGGACAGAGTTATTGGATGCTGGGGATGGAGAGACAGCATGGACGGCATTTCTCCCCGTGCCTTTTGAGCCACCCGCTTCGTGCTGCTGTAAACAGTGAAATGTAATATTGCCTTATTTGGTCATAGAGCCAAGTGATCACTTGCAGAGGCCTCTTTGCCTTTGACTGTATGAGAAACAATTAGGTCCACGTCCTCGTTCGCCTGGGCTGTGGATGTGGGGGCCACCTCCGTCGACCTGCTGGGGCTTCAGCGCCCCCTTTGGATGGGGCCCCCCGGGGTCTGGCGCCGATGCGCTTCTGTGCAGCTTTTACAGACGCTGCCCTGGGTGCTGCCCGAGCCAGGGGAGCGTGCTCCCCAAATCCAAAGCTGGGCCCCACGGGCTTGCAGTAGGCTAGGTGTCTAGGTGCAGGAGACCAGGCGTCGGAAGAACCTCCCATTTCTGTGAAGTTCGTATGGATACACAGATTTGAAACAACGGCGTTCATTGTCGCAGAGCTGGATTCCAGAAGGTCGGGTGTCCCTGGATTTCTGGGGTGTCCAGGGAGTGCTCCAAACCTGGACAGGGAAACTAGGAGCAAGATATCGGCTGTGGCTGGTGTCACTGGGGTGCCAGGCTCAGGCTCAGCGCTGCCACGCGTCCTGGACACTGAAGTTGGGGTGGCCCTTTCGCTCACAGAGAAGGGGCTGGACCATAGGCTGGTGTGTTGGAGGGGCAGCTAGCTGGAGTCCCAGGCCTTGAACCAGGAGCCAAGCAACAGCCATGCAGCGGATGCTCCTGCCCCCAGGAGCAGCCTGGAGGAAGTCCCCCTGCAGAGCCAGCTGCCTCGTCCCCTGGTCCAGGGACAGGAGAGGCCCTCATGCTCCCTCCGTGAAAGTCTAGCCTCCATGGAAAATGCGGCTGTCCCCAGAGGTCATCTGCTCAGTCACCACTCTCCACACCCGGGTGTTCCCTCCAAGGGGTGATTTGGGGTGGATTGGACAGTGGGAATCACAAGGAAATGAAGAGGAAACACAAAGGGGCCGTGACTCCCAGGGTGGCCCAGAGTGCGAAGGAAGCTCTGGTGCCTGAAGTGATGGCGTGGTGGAGCCAGGCCTGGCATCAGAGGGCCCTGGGCTCTGGCTCCAGACTTGCTGTGTCCTTCGTGTGGGGCTGTAGGCAAGTCAGTTCTCTCTGAGCCTCAGTTTCCCCATCTGTGAAATAGGCTTACGGGGACCTGCCTTAGAGGGCTGTTGCGAGAAATACATAGATGGATATATGTAGAGATGGCAGTGGTACATGGTAGGTGCTAAAATGATGTTGGTAGGATTAAATAAATAATTGAATGAGAAAATGGCACTCAAGTTTTCCAGAATGTTATTATTTCACCTACCATTTATTATGATGGCACATAAGAATGCAACTTCTGGGAAGTATCCTAAAGAGAGGATGCCCTTCCCCTTTCCTCTCCCTCTCTTACTGGCTGGGATAGACCTGTGATGGCTGGAGTAGGAGCAGCCATTTTAGACTATGAAGTGGCTTGCGGAATGGAGGCTTCACAAAGCAGAGTAGCAAGAGGTAAGAAGCCTGGGTCTCTGAAACCAGGAAGCATGTTTCCTTAACCACATACTCTGGGTTTTTTACATGGAGAATAAACAAATTTCCATTTTGCTTAAGACAGTGCATGAAAGTATTCTGTGAACTGTGAAGATCCCTACAACAGTAAGGTAACGACCCTATCTCTGATATCCAGAGTGAAAGACAAGTTAGTTAACTTTCTGCTGCCTTTGTTTTTCACCTTTAAAATGGGTCCAACTTTTATTATTATTTTGATTATTGGCCTTCGTTTTGCCCTTACCCTGCCATAACTCCTTTGAGTTGACTGTCATCATTCAATGTCCTCACCCTATACTTCTGGGTGCCCAGCCCTCCCCACCCCCTGCCCTGCACTGTGCTCTTTCCACCCAGGCTGATTGTATTCTGCGTGCAGAATGGGCCTCTTACAGAATCCTGGGACTCAGAGGATGTTAGACGGTGTTGACTGCAGCTCTCACCCAGTATAGGCTGGCCACACAGCATCCCCCCAGCCTCTCTGCTTAAATGCTTCCAGGGATGAGGTGCTCACCACCTCCCGTGCAGCCTGATCATTGCTGGCAACCTCTTCATGCCAAGAAGCATTGCCCAGAGCTGAGTACCAGCTGTATGCCCTGGGACTTCCCTACCTACCTTGGATCTGACTTTGCCTCGGACTGTCCTGGCTTTGGCACTGCAAGTCTCACATCTCAGGGAACCCCCTCCACTCTGGGCACACTGGACAGGCTTTCCAAGTGTATTAATTTCCTAGGGCTGCTGTAACAAATTACAACAAACTGGGTGCGTTAAAACAACAGAAATTGATTCTTGAACAGTCTGGAGGCTCTGCGTGAGAAGCTCTTCCAGGCCTCTCTCCCAGTTTCTGGGGGCTGCCAGCAATCCTTGGTGTCCTGGGCTTGTGGCAGCATCCATCCGATCTCTCCTCAATCTTTGCGTTGGCTTCCTCTCTGTGTCTTCTCCCTTTCTGTCTCTTAAAAAGGCACTTGTCATTGGATTTAGGGCCCAATCCATCCTGAATCCAGAATGAGCTCATCTTCTGATCCTTAACCTGATTCCAACTGCAAAAACCCAAATGCCAGATAAGGTCACTTTCATAGGTACTGAGGTTAGGACTTGGACATATCTTGTGGGGGACACCATTCAACCCCTTACAGCAAGGAATGAAGTTTACGCTTGTACTGGAAGGTCAAACAGGACTTAACTAGGTGAAGAGGTAACGACAAGAGGAATTCCAGCCAGCAGAAATAGCATGTGTCAAGGCCCTGTGGCCGGGAGGAGCTGACACATGTAGGAAATGTGTCTGAAAGAAGCCCAGTATGGCTGGAGTGGGAGGGAGAGAAAGCAGCGCAGAGACACTCAGGCAGGGCCGTGCAGGCCATGAGGAGGACACTGGCATTTTCTTTGCAGGTGGTAAGGGAAGTCTCAGCGAATGATAAGCCTTGAATAGCCCTCCATGCGCCGCGACGGCTGCTTCAGTGCCCAAGCCTTGACGACTTTCCCAGGCTCCCGATCCCTGGGCCACAGTGGATGAGTCCAGGTGAGCAGACAAAACTGCCTGGACCACCTGCTTCTTGTGAAGGCTTTTGCTGTCTCGGACGGGTTGGGCCTGTGCTATATGGATATTCATCAGAGAGCAGCCCTGCTGCTGGGCCCCCCCCCCCCCATAGCCCAAGGGGGCTGTCCCTCGGGCAAGGTTCACCTCCCTGGGCACCAGTCTCCTCGTCTGTCAAACGAAGTGATGTAATGGTCCTTACTCCTAGGGACTGGGTCGTGACAAAATGAGTGAAAAGCCACAGGACACGGCTGGGTGCAGGCCTGGGGCCCAGTGGAGAGTGGAAGAGGGCAGAGAGAACTGGAGACAGCCCTCTGAGGGGTCCAGGCTGGCTGTGTGAGCTTAACATGGGACATCTGCTCCCTTGGCCTCTACATGTGTGAAAGCAACAAGGTGGCCTGGGTGATGGCAAAGACGTGGACGACAGTTTTCCACGAGCTTTCCAACGTAGCCGGCACTTTTAGGAGCCTCGTTTCCTCGTTCAGCGTTGAAGTCCACTTGCACCAGTTTGGCTGGTGACGAAGCTGACACCTGAAGAGATGAAGCGATTTGGCAGAACTTACCCTACAAGGTAAGGGGTGGGGCTGAGACCTAGGGTCAGGTCATCCGGGCCTGTCCCAGCGCTGAGGTGTAGTGGGGAGTCAGAGGTGGGAAGGCCGAGGCCACCCGTCCCGGCCCTGCTGGGCTCCTTCCAGGGGGAGGTGAGGATGTTGGGTCTCCAGAAACATCTCTTTGGAAACTTTAAAAAAAACCCCGTTATTAGAAGATGAAGAGGCAGGCACGATGCAAACATCAGATCTGAGAGCAGTTCCTTCTCCAAAAACCCTTCCAATAACTAAGAATAGTGGGTTTCCTTCTGCCCATTAAACTTGAGCCCCGCTTATCATTTTCCGACACGTTATGCAGTTAATTTGAATAGTCGGCAACAGGGCCCGGAGCTGCAGGGGTTTGGCGGGCGTCCCACTAAGCGCTTTTGTTTGGGCCTCGAGATATGATCTCAGCTGTGTCTTATAAAGAGAGACCCAAGAAAAGGGGAAGAGCTGCATTTTTTCCTTCTAAGATATGTTTCAAGTTCTATCTTCTGGGCTGGGTTCCTGGAGAAATGCATAGGAGACCTTATTTGGGATTATTGAGTTCCTTGGATTTTATGGGCGTTAGACACTTGCTCTCAGCACTGTGTCTGAGCTTCAGTTTCTGTGGTGGGTGATGGTGGGAGGCCGGCACCACGTGGGGGGCTGCGTGTGATGGGGAGAAGCTGGCAGGCCCGGCCACCGTCGGGGGCTGCTGTGTGGCTGGGCGAACTCCTTGACCTCTCTGGGCCGTCTCCCTTCCCGCTGAGATGAGAAGTGTGGGCTG
>NW_006792775.1:3746604-3756901 GCF_000442215.2 Lipotes vexillifer
GATGAGACGTGTGTGCTGAGAACAGACAGCAGAGGTTTGTCGAGCACTCGCTGTGCACCCAGAGCAGACCCAGACGCTGCAATATCCCTTTAGCCTTCACAACAGCCCCATTGGATGGATGAGGAAAGTGAAGCTCAGAGACATTTAGTAAGTCTCTCAAGGGCACACAGCCCACAAGTGGTCACACCAGAATTTGAATCTAGATCATTGTCTGCATAGATTGTACTTCTGACCACCACCCTTTCACCCTCCACTGTCCAGCGGATGCTTACAAGTGCCAGGGACTTGTAATTTTGCAGGCCAGCTTTTCAAAAACCTCTTTCCTGACTCTAAAATGATGCAGCCACTACAGAAAACAGTTTGCTTCCTGAATAAATTAAACAGAGAATTACCACATGACCCAGCAATTCCACTTTTAGGGTATAAAGAAGTGAAGACGTGTTCAAACAAAAGCTCTTACATTAATGTCCACAGCGGCCTTCCTTACAATAGCCAAAAGGTGGAAACAACCCAAATGTCCACCAACAGAGGAACTGATGAACGAACTGTGGTCTCTCCCTGCCGTGGAAGATTATTCATCCATGAAAAGGAATGACATTCTGACATGTGCTACACCACGGATGAACGTTGAGGACATGACACTCAGTGAAAGAAGCTGATCACAAAAGGCTGCAAATTGTATCATTTCATTTCTACGACACTCCAGAATAGTCAGAGCTATAGAGACAGAAAGCAGATTGGTGATTGCCAGGGCCTGGGAGGAGGGGGTTGGGGGGTGACTGCCATGGGTAGGGTGATGAAGACATTCCGGAACGAGATGGTGGCGATAGTTGAACAATGTTGTGAATTCATTAAATGCCACTGAACTGTGCAAATTGAAATGCTGAATTTTATGTTACGTGGATTTTACCACAATTTAGAAAATCCCTTTGAGGTTTGGGGAGGCTGAGGCTCCCACACTAGCAGCGGTTTTGCGGGGGAGGGGGGAAGGCTGGCAAGGAGGACCCCGCGGTGGGCTGCGGACAGGAAGACTGGGATGCAGACGCGCACCTTCCCGGGATTTGGCAGGAAACACTCCTGGCTGTGAGATGTAAACACCTGCTCTGGATCACCCAAGAAATCTACAGCAAAAGGTTTTCTTCGCAGATTCTCTGATGTGAGTGGTCTTCGTCGTGAGGGGGAAGCCGCCGGGGTCTCGAGGTCAGGGCTGGCACGGAGGGAAAGCAGGTGAAGTCTCCAGGAGCTGCTCGGGGGGCCTCATCCGTTCTGGATCTGTGTCCAGTGAGAGCATCAGTTAACAGCCTGCTGTGAATGGCTGCGTGCCTCCATGGGCACGGGTCATTCATGGCCCCTCCACATCCGCCCATGCCCACAGTGGGCGGAGACCGCGCCCGGGGTTTCTGGGATGTGTGGCTTTTGCTCCCTGGGCCCCCGGGGGCCACCCTCCCCACTCCAGTCATGAGGCCCAGGTGGAGCCTCCTCCCCCTTCAGCTTTGGGGTGACTGGCACCCCAGGTGGACCTTGAGCCCCGGCAGCCTTGGGCTCCAGTGACAGGTCCGGGGATGGCCCCGTGGCCCGAGCTGGTCCAGTGGCTGGGAGCCTGGGTGAGACACAGCCTGGAGATGCTGGTATATCTTTGCCACCCCCTGGGGACAGTGCAGGGGATGGCCGAGCTGAAGGAGGCAGCTGTGTATGGGGGTTAGTGGACACCTTGACCTCCCCAGCAACGTGACCTGCTTGCCCTTTTCTCTAAGATTTCATTAGGTTTCTGTCACTTGCAGCCAGAAGCACAGGGGACCGCAGGAGCTGTGGACATTTTAGCTTTCCTCAAGGGCTGGGGTGAGAGCTGTTTGAGTCAGAGCAGCAGCTGACTGGCCAGACACAGGAAGGAAGGGGGCTCGGGCCCTGCCCGCTAAGAGAAAGCAGAGCAAGTAGGGGGCCCTGAGAGGGGAGCACGGGGTCGCACTTCTCCTCACTGTGACCATGGGGTCCACGCCTCCTCGGAGGGCCAGCCTTCCACACCGTCCAGTTGAAAGGAAGGAGTCCTGCCTGGGCTCGGCCAGACGTGGGTGTGGCTCCAGCTGTGTGACCTTGGGCCATCTTGAATGTCCTCACCTGCAAGTCAGGGGCCATGATGTCCAACACCAGGCACGTGGTCCTGAGTGCCACCTGGGTCCTGGGCAGCCTGGCTCAGATTCTGGCTCCATCACTTACTGGCCACTTAGGCCCCACCTGCCTCAGTTTCCCCATCTATAAACTGGGGTAATAAGGGTGCCTCCTCCCCAGGGCGACTGTGCAGCAGATGAGTTTGTGAGTGTAAGTGCACCAAACGGTGGCCAGGCGAGCATCAGCTGTCACTGGTCCCTGGGAGGGCTGTGGTGGGGAAAAAGTCTGGCAAGGACACAGAGGTGTCTTCCAATGGGGTCCCCTTCTGCACCCCCCCTCCCAAGCCATTCCAGGAGTCAGAGGTGGCTGAGGCTGGCCTCCCTCTAGAATAGACCCATTTGTCACCTAGTGACAGCCATGCCTGAAGCCCTTGCGTGGTCCTTAGCGGTGATGCCAGCATCCAACGATGCCCGGACCTTCAGTCTCTTCTCCGGGAGCTCATGTATTATGGCTGAAAAGATAAATAAATGCCGCAAGCCTCGCTCCCCGAAGATACAGACATCTACAAACACAAGGGGCCACCAACACATGCTCCTCCTTAAAAATAGGGTGTGAGGGGCCCCAGCAGGGGGTCTTTCCGCTCCCTCATCTGTCCTACTGGGAGCGGGCACTGGCCTGACCTGGCCTGACCCAGCCTGGGTGAGTGTGGGGCTCCTGCAGACCCTCAATCAGATTGTCCCTCTGCCCTGTGCCTCCCCCTCGACCCCCCTGCCTAGCCCCTCTCCCGACCCTCTCCCCCCGCCCCCGGTTGCACCAAAGCTCCCTGCAGACACAGCCCCTCATCTTTGCCGAGGTGGCTTATGGAGGGAGCACAGAAAACTCAAGGAAGCTGAAAACTCTCCTGCTGGTGTGGTGGGTCTTTGGGGATTTGGATCAAGGCATATTTGAATTAAAATAAGACCTGGCTAGGTCGAGAAATCTTGATGTTAAAAAGGAAAAAAAAAACCCCAAAAAACAGAAGATGTGCCCCTAATTTTACCCCATTGGGAAGGAACTGTACTCATTAACCAAGGAATGTATCATTTATAGGATTTTCGACCTAGATAGAATCCAGAGACCTCCTATTTCGAGCACTGAGCATAGGCCAAGGGTTCCAAGAGACAGTGGGCTCTGATGGCAGAGCCAGCTTCAGGGCATGGGACCCCACCGTCGCAAGAGCCCCGAGCTCAGAGGGCCCGAGCTTGGTTTAATGCTTTGCTGTCTCTATCTTCCAATTCTTATTCTTTTACTGAATTTGGGGTTTTAGGTCAAGTCTGATGGAGTGTGTGCTCTGGCACAGGTGCCAGGCACCAGATGCAGGCTCACCCTCCCCTGTGAGCTGTGAGGCGTCACGACGGGGAGTCCAGTGAAATCCCAGGGAGCACAGGGTCACCACGTTCTGAGAAGGTGGGACCCTCACAGCCCCGGGAGGGCAACTTCCATTCAGTCACGGGAAGGCGGTGCTGGTGGCCCAGGAACCACACACAGCCAAGGCGCCCATCACCCCCTTCTTACCCCTGTCACCTGTCTGTATCAAAGCTGTTGCTCCAATACTCATGATGCAGGAGGAAGGGGAGAGACGGGGAAAGAAACAGTGAAGACAGTGTGTGCAGAACAAAAATGCACACATGTGTATGAGCTACGAAACGCAAACTGTGTAATTTCCGTGATTCCACGCACAGGTTAACATGCTCTATTTTCCTCCCAGTATATATTTTTATTGAAGGACAGTTGATTTACAATATTTCAGGGATACAGCAAAGTGATTCATACATATATATATATATATATATATATATATATATGTATCTCTTTTTTCGATTTTTTTCCATTATAAGTTATTACAGGATATTGACTATAGTTCCCTGTGCTCTAGAGTCAGTTGTTCTTGGTTGTTCCAATATATACATATTTAAACATTTTTTATTTTATATTGGAGTACAGTTGATTTACAATGTTGTGTTAGTTTCAGGTGTACAGCAAAGTGATTCAGTTATGCATAGACATACATCTATTCTTTTTTAAATCCTTTTCCCATTTAGCTTGTTACAGAATATCGAGTTCCCTGTGCTGCACAGGAGGACCTTGTTTAACATGCTCTTATATTTGAATTCAAAGCTGGCACCGCACAAGATCAAGATGAACAATAAAATTCACGCTCATAATTTAAAATTCTAACTCCTTTCTACTTGACAACAACATTAAACAGCAAATAAAAAAACACGACAAGCCGAGAAAGACATTGCAGAGGAAAGACAAAGGTTTTGTGGCTTGGCACCCCCGTGGGCATTTTTCCACCGCTTTTTGGACCAGGACCCCACAGATCACGTAGCTGGCCTGCTGGTTTCATTTCCGTTTCTCCAGCAGCTCTGCAGTGAACGCGTGAAATCATTCCCGCCACGATGCTGAGACCGCTTTGCTGCTGGGGGCCCCTTGTGCAGGCAGGGACTCCGAGACCTCTGCTCCCCCAGCCCCTCCTGCCCCCTGGAGAACGGTGGGCTCGTGGGTTTTCCCTCCAGGGCTCGGCCCTCCTCCTCTCACTGCAGCCGGTTCCTGCCGCATCTCTGGCCCCAGCGGTCACTGTGGTCTGTAGGACCTGTTTGGCTGCAGGACCACTGCTCCCAGCTGTGGCCTGGTCCATCCAAAAGGCTCCCCTGGCTCACAGCTTCAGGGGCTTCCCACTGTCCACAGGACTGAACCTGCCCTCCTGGACAGGCTCCAGGCCCCTCGGCCCCTCAACCCCCCACCCCCGCCACAGCTCCAGGCTGACCACTGCTCCCAGCTGTGGCCTGGTCCATCCAAAAGGCTCCCCTGGCTCACAGCTTCAGGGGCTTCCCACTGTCCACAGGACTGAACCTGCCCTCCTGGACAGGCTCCAGGCCCCTCGGCCCCTCAACCCCCCAACCCCGCCACAGCTCCAGGCTCATCTGTGTCTTTCCCTCCTCGGCGCTAACCACTTCTCTCTCCTACCGGGAGCCCCTTGCCATTGGAGCGCACTCTCTGGGCTTTGTGCATGCTGTTCCCTTGGCCCAGAAGACCTTCCTTCTTCCTGCACAGGCCTGGTTCCTTTGCAGCCCGGAATTCTCAGGGTGGATGGCACCTTCCCTCCACCCCCACCCCCAATCTAGGAAGATGCTCTGGCCTTCCACAGCTCGCCGGCTCTCCCTGTCTCTCTCTTGCTGTCTCTCTGTCTCTGTCTCTCTCTTCTTACCTCTCCTCGTGTTGTCACAACTGTCCGTGAGCAGCCGCTTCACTGTGCGCACAGGGATGAAGCCAGGACCAAGCTCACGGTCTCAGACGACCGCGGCGTCTACTGAGCACCCCCTCTGCCTGGCTCCCATCGGCTCATTTCTCCTGACTCTGCCCTGCAGGGAGGCACCCTTGCCACCCTAGTCCTCAGGTGCAGAAATCGAGGCTCAGAGCCCTGAAGTACCTTGTTCCCGGCCCCCACCCTGCGCCCGACCATGGAGGGCTGGACACGGGGACCCGCACACTGTGGGTGCTTTGCAGTCTTGTCCAGCCTCTGCACACCTGGAGTGACCCCAAGTTAGGGGAGCCTGGGACTCGGGGCTGAGCTGGCGTCAGAGAACCCGCCCTTCATCCCAGCTGACCGGGGACCAGGGGTAGGGGCTGGTGACCACATCCTCCCTGATGCCAGGAGGTGTGGCCCTGCCAGGAGGTGCCCCTGCCTGTCAGGGAGCCCTTCACAGGGGCTGCCGCAGAGGAGTTGTGGGGCGTTCACAAACGGGGCTGATCCCGTGCCATTTGAGTGCCCCCCAGGCTCCGAGGTCTGTGTGTGCCCCAGGGAGGGCAGGAAGGGACATTCTGGCTTCCTGGCCTCTGTGAGGTGGAGCCCCGGGGGCTTTCCTCTGTGGGAAAAGGCAAGCTCTGTCCATGAATGTAAATAGATCAACAGATGCTGGTCCTTGGCGGCTCAACTCGGGCCAAGGTCACTTCAGTGAAGCCAGAAGATCCTCTGGGGGCGGCGAGGGCCTCAGGATGGCACTGGGGGGAGTTCAGGGTCCACAGAGGGCAATCCTGTTAGGGTCTCTGCTATGGGGCTGGCGTCCCCCTCGACTTACCCAGAGCTCAGTCCCATGGGTCCCCTTCCCTGCTGCTCCCACCTGGGTTCCCCATCCCCGCAGGGGCAGGACAGAAACATTGGGTCCAGAGAGCCAGAGAAGGCAGAGGAGAGGCCTGGAGTATGTGGCTCTAGGGGGGCCTCTTCTAAGCCCCTATCCTCAGGAATTCCCAGCACACCCCTGCATTGCTTTTGATTTGGCACAGGTATGAAGCACACTAGTCAGGGAGTAATTAGGCTCAGGGACTACCTTTTTAGAAAATACTAATAGCTCTTAGATGGTCCGCTATCTATCGGTCATTGTCACTATACTATAAATTAGTTTGTTTAGTAGGCTTTCCTTCTAACACCCAAAAGCAGATGAGCAGCTCGCAGAGGATAGGACCTCTTGGGGGTCGTCCCACCCAGAGCACCGCGGGAGGCGTGCTGCCCGGGGGAGGGTGGAGCAAGGGGGCACTGGGACACGTGAGGCACCCAAGGAACCCTCCCCCCGCCTGCTTACCCCACGCCTCCCCTACCCCCCACCAAGACCCGGGATTCAAGCAATTATGGTCCGCACCAGAGTTCAGGGTGTCAGGTGGGGTGAAATGCCACTTTTTATTGCTGTTAAGTGCCACTTGTTTTTCCGACCATGTAGATAAAGCGGGCACCGGTGTAGACAAGGGTTCTGTGAGTGGGGTCTGGAGGGGATGGAATGGTTTGGCCTTTTCCCTCCAGCGCCCCCGAGGAATGGTGCTGAGGAAGAGGTGGGCAGACATGTCCAGGGCGCAGGAGCCTCTTGGGGGATGGAATGGAAGCCCTGGCGCCCTGGCGATGCTCTCAGATGGATGGGAATGGTTCCAGGATGAGGTCACAGACAAGAGAGGGACCAAGGACCCACAGGTGTCAAAGGGATCCCACACCCGCAGGCCCCCAGCTGAGCCAAAGTTTGAGGGGTCTGGTCCTACCAAGGTGGGGCTCCAGCTGGGGAGGAGTGGCAAGCCCTTGACTCCATAGGCTCTTTGTAGCCTGAGCGTGGGATGCCACAAGGACCTGAGCAGGGGGGCCCCCAGGCCAGCAGCAAGGAGGCTCTGGACCAGTGTTTAACAGCGACACCGTGTGGCAACAGCAGAAACAACGTGGGTCCAGCGTGGGCCCTGGAGGCTGATTCAATCCTTTGGGCTCCCGAGGCTCTTGGACCGTTCACACTGGGGGAGGATTCAAAAGGAAGATTCTAGACTTCTGGCTAAGATGGGGGATGATGGAACAAAGCATGGGAAACTACAAAGGAAGTGAGTTTCTGTATCTAGGTGGGTGCTGGTCACATCGTCACGGGGGACACATGCATGGGGCCAGCCTGGCAGTTTGCTAACTGTTTAGCACAGGAACAGGGATGGGATTTCCTGCTGGAAGCAAACAGCCCTCTCCCAGTGGAGCTCAGCCAGCCCCCACCAGGGCTCATGACCTTCCAAAGCATCCTGCGAGGCCCCTCAGTCTCTCACCTGCCTCACTGAGCTGAACTGTGGGCTGATGTCGTGCCTCCCCCAGCTCTCCCGGGGACCACAGTGGGTGCCCCCCGACCCCCTTCTCTGCAGCGGCCAGATTGGAGTCCACTGATGGCAGAGGCAAGGACTTGACTCGCCTCGCGCTTGGAGGGGGAATCCATCCATTCTCAAAAATGCCATCAGCCCCCAATGCCTGGTCGCTCCTGCCCTGGTTTGTCCTCCACAGACCTGCTGTCCCAGTCCAGGAGAGGGTTGGTCTGTCTGAGTCGCCGGTGGGGTGCCTGATGTTCGGCTCTAGGGGTGACTCTCACGTGACAAGTCTGACCCGACCGGCAAGCAGATTCGCCGATGGCACCAATGTGTTTTCACCCACAGGGGCAGGACTCGGCTTGCCCCCGGTTCGTCCACCAGCGGCTACGGCAGGTCACCGAGGCCAACACCCTCCTGGGGGGCAGGGATCTTTGTCCTGTATCCCGGGTCAGCACGGGTCAGACCCCCCCGGAGTCCCTCATGCCTCCTTGCACCCTTCTCAGCCCTGTGTCCGAGGGACTGGCCTGCACAGGTGGCGTGTGGACAGCTGTCCTTGCCCCCTGGCTTCCGGTCGGGTTGGCGGCTGGGAGAGCCTGGCAGAAGCAGGTGAAAGAGAAGCTGGGGAATTAGTCCCGGCTCCTTCCTGGCGGCTGTCAAGCTCCTCTGCCCAAGTGGGCTGTCCTACAGCTGCAGCTCTACCCGCTTCTGGCACCCCCTCCCCTGCCACTTTGGTCTGGGGACGCAGGGCTCCCCACCCACTGCTGCCAGTCTTGGGGGTCCTGGGCAGGCTCCCCCCACCCCATCTCTGGTCTCTCTTTTCTCTGTTCACACCTGTAACAATAGTTCCCTTCAATAAATGTGCTCAGGTCCCCTCTTCTGCGTGGGCCGTGTCCTCTCTTGCCATAGGGACACTTCTAGGAGGGGTCTCAGTCCTTGGAGGGGTGGCTGGGCAGCGCAGGTATGAAACGGCCCTTTCTCTAACTGTTTAAAATCTGTCCCTTATCACAGCCACTCCTTATCCTGGGGAAAGACCTGCCTCCCCCTGCTCTCTGCTGTGAGTCATCCCTAAAGATGTCAGGAGATAGCTGTGCGGCTCCTTCCCTCCAGCCTAAGACTCCTGGAGGTTCCGGCCCCTCCCTGTCCCGGTCTTTGTTCTCTGAGCACACCCAGTGACTCAGGGTCCCCTTGACGAGCAGGCCCAGGCGTGAACTTGTGTCCACTCTCCGATGCTCTGATGGCGGGGCTCAGATGTGCAGAGAGAGCCCAGGGCTGGGGCCAGGCCAGGCCAGGCCAGGGCAGGGCTGTGGATGGGCCCTCCCCTTCATTTGTTCGCAGCGGGGATGGGAGCAAGTCCGGAAGCCTTTCCACCCCGAACCCTCCAAAGGGCAGTGCGGAGGGTGGCTTGCTGAGGTTGTGTTTCTCGACTCAGAATTCCCTGCTCAGCCATGACGCACAGCCCACCATGTGGGGAGGAGGCTGGCCTGGCAGCTAGGAGAAACCGCAGCCCCACCTGGGGAGCCAGCCTGGCTGTGAATCGGAATCATCTGGAGAGATTTTTAAAGTACAGGTGCCCAGGGTCAGCTCAGGGAGGATGGTTGGATGGGGTGAGGCAGGGCTGCCTCTCTGTGCCAAGAACACCTGGGTCAGCTGGGGTCATCATCGTTACTCAGAAGCACAAGCTGAAGCCTGGGGATATTTCCATGTACTGTAATGATGGGAACAGCAGGAACTGGGGTTTCTGGAACATTCTGGAATGTTCCAGAATGTTCGACGTGCCTGGCAGGGACCACGAACCACGTTGGGTTTTCATCTCTTTTTGTAATCATAGGATGTGGAAATGCTGGAGTCTGGATTTGTGGGTGTCCCCTTGACCAGTGCAGGGTGCTGTTGTGGGGGGCCTCCAGGCCACATGGCAACGTTATGCAAATCAGGTTAAGGTGCCCCTTCCACGCGACAGAGCTGAGCAAGATGCAGACCTACAAGGTCTGAGCCGTGAGTGATGCCCTGAGCTGGGCCCTCGTGCAGCACGCACAGTGCGTACGACAAGGGCGTGTGGTTTTCAGGGGAGTCCAGGAGATCTCTAAACTTGGCGGTTTTATTTCTAGGCTGTTTGGGCAATTTCACAAGGGAACAGAGGAGAGACGCTGTCGTGTCCTCCCAGATTCACAGGTTGGAGCCTAACCCCCCATGGGGTGGTGCTGGGGCCCCTGGAATGTGATCAGCATTAGAGGAGGTCGTGAGGGAGGGGCCTCACTCACCCATGGCAAACAGCCCCCAACCTCCCTTTAGACACTCCTTGCCTCTGTCAGACCCTCTTGTCCAGCTGCCTACCTTGGGGCCATCAGCCGAGCTCCTCTTTGTCTGCCCGGGGCCTCTTCTCTCCCCCTCAGTAAAGACAAAAGTCCTCCTGCCTGGCAGGCAGTGAGCAGCCGTGCCGATGCTCCATCATGCTCCCGCGGTCCCATCTTTTTTTTTTTTTTTTTTTTTTTTGCGGTACGCGGGCCTCTCACTGTTGTGGCCTCTCCCGTTGAGGAGCACAGGCTCCGGACGCGCAGGC
>NW_006792775.1:3757061-3762449 GCF_000442215.2 Lipotes vexillifer
GTCCCCCGCATCGGCAGGCGGACTCTCAACCACTGCGCCACCAGGGAAGCCCCGGGGTCCCATCTTGTTACACACAGAATAGCACGAAGAGGAAAGTCAAAACCACACACGATCTTGCCCCCTGGAGGCAAATTTTATTGGTCTTGTGTCCAGCATTATTGTGAAACATCTTTCTACAGTATTGGGGTTTTCCTCTCTGGAGCCTCTCTGAAGCATGGAACCTGATTACTCACCTACCCACCCACTCATTTATCCATCCACGCACATATCCATCCATCCATCCATCCATCCAGCTATCCATCCATCCATCCATCCAACCATCTATCCATCCAGCTATCCATTCATCTACCCACATATCCATTCATCAATTCATCCAGCCACATATCTGTCCATCCCTCCCTCCCTCCCTCCATCCATCTAGCTACCCATCTACAATCCAGCTTCCCTCCCCTCCTACCCCCTTCCTTCCGTCCCCCTCTCCTTCGTCCCTTCTCTCCTTCTTTCCTCTCATCCAGTAAATAATCACTGAGCACGTGCCATCTCTCCTATCCCTGATTAGGTTCCTCTAGGAAGTGAGTGCTTCCTGACTGAGGTCCCTTGGGGCTAAAGGCCCACATCCCAGGGACCAGCCTCAGAGAAATGGCAAACAGCAGGCGCGTGCCCCAATCCTGTGGATTCTGATTTGGAATTGCTTTCTTGCGACTTTCTTTTGCTGATTTGCTTCACACTGTCAGGTTCTGGGGGGCAGGAGCCCTGCGTCACTGGGACCCTTAGCTGTCGAAGCGGTGGTTAGTTGAGGTTTGATTTGCTTCTTGGCTTCCACCAAGTGAGACCTGTAAGCAGGTGAGTGGAGCCAGCCTGATCCCAAGCAGGAGGTGACGCCTGAAGCAGGTGGGAGGAGGTGTCCCAGGGGAAGGTGCCGGTGGGCACCAAGGAAGACCCCTGCATTATGCCTCCTGGCTCAGGAGCAGAAGAGCCCCAGAGAGAGCAGGCAGGGGTCCTGAGAGCGGATTCCTCCACGGTCTGGGGGACACGATCCTCTCCCAGCCCCTGGGCCCTCTGCCCAGAGGAGGCCAGACCTAGAGCCCTGGCCGCAGAGGGTGGTGGCGTGCTCCGTGCTGCCTCGAATTAGCACAACGAGAACCTCGGCCGCTCCAGCCCCGGAGAGCGGCAGCCTTTCCCGAACTCCCCCTGGGTGGCCCCTTCTGCCTCAGTTTCCCCCTGCGCTCCAGCCCCTCCTCCCGCCTGGGCTGGGAGCCTTTCCTCGAACGCTGACTAGCTGAGCAGGGACCTGGGGTCCTCTTGCCAGTACTTTCCATCCCAGGCACCGCCCGGTCCACCCACCTCAGGCCCCTGAGGCAAATTAAAAAGAGGGACTGTATTTTCTCGGAAGGTGCCCATGGCGTTTCCCAGGAGGAGGCTTGCTTGTCAGGGGGTGGAAGCATTCCAAGTCATCTTTCCCAAGAATCTGCCTAACAGGGCCAGGTTAGATTCCTTTCTACCAGGATGGGTGTTAATCTGCCCCCCGCTCATGCGAGAAGAGCAGCACATTTCTACATGGTCACTCACCCCTTTGCTGATGCTGGAAGAATCTAGAAGGCCTCGCACCTGGATCCTACCTTCAAACAGTGAAGCCCGGGGTGGTGGGGAAAGAACCTCCAAAGCTTTTTAGTGACAAGCCCGAAGGTATGAAATCAGGAAGGGCTGTCCAGGGTCCGTGATCCGCGTGGGCCCACCCAGGGCGGGGTCTCCCCCCACACCCCCGCCAGTCTGGGGTACACGGCAGCCTCGGTAGGCTGGCTCAAACCTCTCAGCGGGAGGCTTCTGCTGCCTCTCTCTCAGGGCCGGTCCTGGAGAGACTCCCAGCACTGGCTTCCGGGTTTGGCCTGGGTCAGTCCCTGGAATAGCCTCCCCCTGGGACCCAGCCTCTCTACTGCACGAGGCAGCGTGGGAAACGGCCGAGGCTCTGATACAGACCCCCACCTCCCTGCAGTCTGGTCCCCGGGGGAGGTGGGAGGAGCGCCGACGCAGAGAAAGCGTTCTGCCCTCCACGCCCATCACTTGCCCAGCGGGACCGTCCACTGCCTGTGGCCATGTCCCCGGGCCACTCAGGTTCAGTAGGAATTCCACACGTAAGGTTCCCCTCTTTCGGGATCCCTTTAAGGACCTGCACCCAGCCTACAAGACCAGCGTCATCCGCCTTCCTCCTTCCAGTCTTAGCAGTGACTGGACTCATGCAGTGTCCTGGTGGCCAGCAGCGGCCTGCCCTTCCTGGGGTGGGTCCTATGTGTCCTCAGCATCTCCCTAAGGCCTCTAGATCCTGCCGGCCTGCCTATCGGTCCCCGTCTGCCAGCACCAGCCTTTGGAGGTCACCATGTGTCACTGGCAAATGTCTTCACCATCTAGAATAGAAGCTGCTTGGGGGGAGGTCAATGGCTGGGCTGGGCAGTGCCTCGATAGTCACCGCCGTCTGGAATCTGGCCCTCTGCCCCTAGAAGAGAGACAGCCCTCATCCGTGTCAGTTTCATTCATTCATCTCTCCAATAGGTGCTAGAAATGTGCACGGGGACCAAAGCACCACATTCCTGGCCTCCTGGGGATTCAGGTCTGATGGGGGAGATAGACACTGACCCGAAAAAGCACACAGATCAGTGAACATGGTCATCTGGGACTTGTGGCGATGGCGAGGCCCCCGGAGCCAGGAGGGTATACGCCACAGGGGCGCCGGTCCTTGCCAGGGAGGCCAAGGAACTCCTCCCAGAGATGATCACATGAGTTGCGAAGCAAAAGCCACCAAAGTCGTCAGCCCCAGGTCGCGGCTGGTTTGCTCTCTGGGTGGAGCAGATTGGAGCGGGTCCCAGCAGAGGCAGGTAGGAAGCCAGGGCAGCTGTCCAAATAGGAAGTGATGGTCCCCGGGGCAGTGTGGGTGCAGAGGGGAGGAAAGGACACATCTGCGATGTTTGGAAAACACTGCCCTTCTAAGATAAACCAGGTCATAGCAGGTCACCGTGGAGTCCTGGTCTCCAGCATAAGAGCAGCCTGGGCCTGGCCCCTAGCTTCCCTAATCCTAATTGCCCTGACCTTTGCTCTGGGGCTTCTCCAGGGTCCTTGCCTGTGTTGATTTGGGCCTGGGAGAAGATGGCTGTTTTCCTGCCACAAGCCCACTGGCGCTGCCCCCTTGGTGGGCCCGGGGAGCCTGGCACCCGCCGTGGCTTTGTTTGATGAGCCGGTCCTCCTGCATCTGGCCTTTGTGAGCCTCTTTGCAGTAAAGCTCCTTTATTCCCTGAATGACGTTGTCTGAGTTATATCCCTTCACAGGCCCACGGAGGGAGGCCCGAGGTCACAGGTGGATGGGGTCAAGGGCCAGGACTTGCACCTGCTCCCGGCACAGCATACCTGGCTTCGTCCTGCCCCACCCACCTCTGGGAGCTTCCTTCCTTGTTGAGAGGAGTGGAGAGGAAACCAAACTTGACATCAGGATGGACCCTCATTCTCCGCCGCCTTCTTTCCTGTGGGCCTCCCTGGGGCGGCGGTTCTCAAGGGGGCTGGGGCTGGGATGGGGAGCCCCGCTGTTTTGTCCCCGCGGGGACACATGGGGATGTCTGGAGGCATTTTTGGCCGTCTGGAGTCAGGGTGAGACTGGCGTCTAGTGGGTCAAGGCCATGGATGCCTCTTATCATCCTTCCAGGCACAGGACAGGCCCCACAACAAAGAATGTTCCAGCCCCAAATTTCAACAGTGCTGAGGGTGAGGACACTGTCCTGGGGGAAGCCCAGCCCAGCCTCACTGGTTCATGGATCTGGGGCTCCAGTGGTCCCAGCACTGACTTTGGCCCCTCTGCAGCTGAGAGTACTAGCCCACTGTTTTTACATCTGTAATAAAAATTTGCTGTGGGCGCCGAGCTGCGGTTTTGGAAAGAAGGGAGAGTAAGAATTGAAACACGGGCAGGGGACTTCCCTGGCGGTCCAGTGCTTGAGACTCTGCGCTTCTGTTTCAGGGGGTGTGGGTTCGAGCCCGAGTTGGGGAACTAAGATCCCTCATGCCACGGCCAAAGAAAAAAAAGAAAAGAAACAAAAAAAAAAGGAACGCAGGCAGGAACGGCCCATGTCACTGGGGACAGAGCCAAGCACAGGGCAGTTACAGCCTAATGTGGTCCCTGCTGTCACGGGGTTAACGGAAGGCAGCCTCCTGACCTGGATCTGCCCTGGGGACATGGCTTTGACTTCGGGCCAGGACAACCAGGCCAAAGGGCGTAGCATGTGCAAAGGCCCTGAGGAGTCACCACTGGATGGATTAACGCCCATCTGTCTGAGTTGAGAAGATGGAGGAAGGAAAACTCCCCACGGGGGCTCAGGATCAACTGGGAGCCGGTGACTGGTCTGCTGGGCACCCTTGTCCCTCCCTGGGCACCCTGACTCCTCAGCACACAGCTGCCTTTTCACTCCATTGTCTCTGGGGGACAGATGCTGATGGCAGCCAGGCCATCAACCCAGGCTTTGAGAAATGGCAAATCCTGGGACCACTGCCCCAAAACACGGGAGAGGACAACCCCCATTCTCACACTGTGGCCGGAAACACAGCCTGGGATGGCTGCGCTCACGAGTCTTGGAATCCGCCCAGTGCCCTGGCCTCGGCCATACTGCGGTCTCTCCCAGGACTGAGTGACCCATTCTCACTGCACGGCACAGGACGGGGAGAGGGCAGCGCAAGGGGACAGCTTGGGGGCGTTTGCCTGGGAATCCACATCCAAGCCCACCCTGGTGTTCAGGAAAGCTTTGCCCTGCCGTGTCCTCCTGTGGATACCCAGAAGGGCTGGACACCGCGGGAGGGCTGGCTGGGAGGATGGGACTTTTGTTCTGTGCAGATCCATCCACTTTCTCTGCTGTGAAACCACGCCATTGGTCTTCAAACTTGGCGGATAGACTTCCCGGCAAAGATAATATCCTAGCAACCTCTCAGGGTGACCGGGACACCCGTGGTTAGAGTTGCAAAGTTGTTTACATTCAGTTTTATGGCATTTGAAGGAACTTGGCGGTTTCAAGCTAGGAGGATGGTTGTTCAGAACTTCCAAAAGTCAATCCTGGGGCGACGGGGCCTGAAAGCAGATTGGCTGACTTTTCAGGAACCTGAATCTCTAAACTTTCCACTCACCCCTGGGAGTTTGGAGGATGCTGGGTGGGGGGAGTCTGTGTCTTCTCCGTGGAGCTGTGTCTCCTGAGAGAGGCCGTGGACACGCACCTCACTGGCTCTGCCTCCCTGAGCTGTAGGTGCCGAGATCGTGGCTTCTGGGGCCTCGCTAGGAAATGTATATGTGTGTGTGACTGTGTGTATGTGTGTGTGTGTGTGTGTGTGTGTGTGTGTGTGTGTGTGTGTGTGTGTGTGGGGGGG
>NW_006792775.1:3762634-3772768 GCF_000442215.2 Lipotes vexillifer
GTGTGTGTGTGTATGTGTGTGTGTGTGTGTGTGTGTGTGTGTGTGTGTGTGTGTGTGTGTGTGTGGCGGGGAGGGGGGGATGCCTGGGGTTGGATCAGACAAAGAAGCCAAAAGTTCTGAAAATTTTGTGTTATTGTCTGTTTGTTTTAAATTGAGGTATAGTTAATGTACAATGTTATATATGTTTCAGATGTACAACATAATGATTCATAATTTTTATTTTTTTAAATTTTATTTTATTTATTTATTTATTATACAGCAGGTTCTTGTTAGTTATCTATTTTATACATATTAGTGTATATATGTCAATCCCAATCTCCCAAGTCATCCCACCACCACCCTGCCCCTGCGTTCCCCCCTTGGTGTCCATACATTTGTTCTCTATATCTGTGTCTCTATTTCTGCCTTGCAAACTGGTTCATCTGTACCATTTTTCTAGATTCCACATATATGCATTAACATATGATATTTGTGTTTTTTTGTTTTTTTGTGTTTTTTTTGCAGTACGTGGGCCTCTCACTGCTGTGGCCTCTCCCATTGTGGAGCACAGGCTCTGGACACGCAGGCTCAGCAGCCATGGCTCACGGGCCCAGCCACTCCGCGGCATGTGGGATCTTCCTGGACCGGGGCACGGACCCGCGTCCCCTGCATCGGCAGGCGGACTCTCAACCACTGCACCACCAGCGAAGCCCACGGTATTTGTTTTACTTTTTCTGAGTTACTTCACTCTGTATGATAGGCTCTAGGTACATCCACATCTCTACAAATGACCCAATTTCGTTCCTTTTTATGGCGGAGTAATATTCCATTGTATATATGTACCACATGTTCTTTATCCATTTGTCTGTCAATGGGCATTTAGGTTGCTTCCATGACCTGCCTACTGTAAACAGAGCAGCAATGAACATCGAGGTGCATGGTGTCTTTTTGAATTATGGTTTTCTCAGGGTATATGCCCAGTAGTGGGGTTGCTGTGTCATAGGGTAATTCTATTTTTAGTTTTTTAAGGAACCTCCATACTGTTCTCCATAGTGACTGTATCGATTTACACTCCCACCAACAGTGCAAGAGGGTTCCCTTTTCTCCACACCCTCTCCAGCATTTGTTGTTTGTAGATTTTCTGATGATGCCCATTCTGACTGGTGTGGGGTGATACCCCATTGTAGTTTTGATTTGCATTTCTCTAACGATTAGTGATGTTGAGCAGCTTTTCATGTGCCTCTTGGCCATCTGCATGTCTTCTTTGGAGAAATGTCTATTTAGGTCTTCTGCCCATTTTTGGATTGGGTTTTTTGTTTTTTTAATATTAAGCTGAATGAGCTGTTTATATATTTTAGAGATTAATCCTTTGTCTGTTGATTCGTTTGCAAGTATTTTCTCCCCTTCTGAGGGTTGTCTTTTTGTCTTGTTTATAGTTTCCTTTGCTGTGCAAAATGTTTTAAGTTTCATTAGGTCCCATTTGTTTATTTTGGTTTTTATTTCCATTACTCTAGGAGGTGGGTCAAAAAAGATCTTGCCATGACTTATGTCAGAGTGTTCTTCCTATGTTTTCCTCTAAGAGTTTCATAGTGTCTGGTCTTACATTTAGGTCTTTAATCCATTTTGAGTTTATTTTTGTGTATGGTGTTAGGGAGTATTCTAATTTCATTCTTTTACATGTAGCTGTCCAGTTTTCCCAGCACCACCTGATGGAGAGACTGTCTTTTCTCCATTGTATATCCTTGCCTCCTTTGTCATAGATTAGTTGACCATAGGTGTGTGGGTTTATCTCTGGGCTTTCTATCCTGTTCCATTGATTTATATTTCTGTTTTTGTGCCAGTACCATATTGTCTTGATAACTGTATCTTTATAGTATAGTCTGAAGTCTGGGAGTCTGATTCCTCCAACGCCATTTTTCTTCCCCTCAAGATCGCTTTGGCAGTGATTAATAGTTTTTAAAAGTTATATTCAATTTATAGTTATTAAAAAATATTGGCTATATTCCCTGTGCTGTACCGTATATCCTTGTAGCTTATTTATTTTATACAAAGTAGTTTGTATCTCTTAATCCCCTACCCATCTCTTTCCCCTCCTCCTTTCCCTCTCCCCACTGGTAACCACTAATTTGTCCTCTGTATCTATGAGTCTGTTTCTTCTTTTCTTATATTCACTTGTTTGTGGTATGCTTTAGATTCCATATATAAGTAATATCATACAGTATTTGTTTTTCTCTGTCTGACTTGTTTCACTTAGCATAACACCCTCCAAGTCCATCCATGTCGTTGCAGATGGTAAGATTTCATTCTTTTTTATGGTTGAGTAGTATTCCGTTTTATATATATATAATATATATATATATATATATATAATATATATATATATAATTAACTTTTTTTCTAATTTGAGCCATCCTTGTAAGTGAGAAGTTGTTTTTCATTGTGGTTTTGATTAACATTTCTCTAATGACTCATGATATTAAGCATCTTTTCATGTGCTTATTGACCATTTATATGTCGTCTTTGGAGAGATAGCTGTTCAAATACCTGTCTTTCTAAATTGGATTGTCTTGTTATTGTTGAGTTATATGAGTTTTTTATGTATTCTAGAAACAAGTTCCGTATCACATATATGATTTACCAATCTTTTTCTCCTGTTCTGTATGTTGTGTTTCCATTTTCTTGAGGATATTGCTTGCAACACAAAAGTTTTTGATTTTGATGAAGTCCAATTTATCTATATTTTCTTTTGTGGCTTGTGTTTTTGGTGTTGTATCCAAGGAGGCTTTGCCTAACCCAAGGTCATGAAGATCTAATCCTATATTTTCTTCTAGGAGTTTCATAATTTTAGCTATTACATTTAGGTCTATGATCCATGTTTAGTTAATTTTTGTGTATGGTGTGAGGGAAGGGTTCAACTGAATTCTTTTGCACATGGATATCCAGTTGTTCCAGTGCCATTTGTTGAAAATATTATTCTTTCCCCATCAAATGGTCTTGGTACCCTTGCCAAAAATCAAGTGGCTATAAATGTGAGGGTTCCTTCTGGACTCTCTATTCTGTCCCACCAGTCTATCCTCATGCTAGTGCCACACTATGTTATTACTGTAGCTTTGTAGCAAGTTTGAAATCAGGAAGTGTGAGTCTTCCAACTTTGTTCTTCCTTCTCAAGATTGCTTTGGTTATCCTGGGTCCATATGAAAATTAGGATCAGCTTGTCAGTTTCTGAAAAAATTACAAAAACAAAACCCAGGTTTGATTTTGAGAGGCATTGCATCGAGTTCGTAGATTAATTGGGGGAATATTGTCATCTTAATGCTAAATCTTCTGATGGATGAACATGAAATGTATTTCCATTTATTTAGAACTTCAACTTCTTATATTTCAACACTTTTTATAGCTTTCAGTGTACAAGTCTAGCACTTCTTTCGTTAAATTTCTTCCTAAGTGTTTTAGTCTTCTTGCTGCTATTACAAATAGTGTTGTTTTCCTAATTTTATTTTCATATTATTCATTTCTAGTATGTAAAAATACAATTGACTTTTTGTATATTGACCTTGTCTCCTGACACACTGATGAGCTTTATTATTAGTTCAAATAGTTTTTTTAGTGGATTCCTTCCTAATTTCTATACACAAGATCATATCCACTGAGAGTAGAGAGAGTTTCACTTCTTTTATAATCTGGATGGTTTTTATTTCTTTTTCTTGCCTAATTGCTCTGGCTAGAACCTCTAGTACAATGTTGAATCAAAGTCTTTGGTTTTTTCATGATCTTAAGAGAAGAGCATCCAGTCTTTCATGGTTAAGTTGATGTTAGATGTGAGTTTTTCACAGATGCCCTTATTGTGTTGAGGAAATTCCATTCTATTCATAGTTTGTTGAGTATTTTCATCATGAAAGAGTGTTTTGTTAAATGCTTTTCCCACACCTATGAAGGTGAACTTGTGGTTTTATCTTTTATTCTAACAATGTGGTGTATTACTTTGATTGATTTTCATGTCAAACCAACCCAGAATTCCTGGGATAAATGTCATGTGGTCACACTGTATAATTGTTTTATATGTTTCTGGGTTTGATTTGCCAGCATTTCATTGAGGGTTTTTGCATCTATATTCATTAGGATTTGTAGTGTTCAGTAATATTCTATTTCAGATTCTTGCATGGTCTATGGTTTTCAAAATTTTGTCCTATCTTTATTGAATTTAGTATCAGTGTTACACTAGCTTTTTCTAAACATTTTTGAAACTTTTCTACTTTTTCCATGCCCTGGAACAATTTAAACGGTATTGGAATGATCTGTTCCCTAAAACTGTGTTAGAATTCCCATCTGAAATAACACAGCCTGGTGCTGTCTTGGCACGAGCTAGAGCTATCTATTTAAGAATGTCATTTTTTTTTTTTTATGGTAATTGGGTCATCGTCTCTTTTCTGTCTCATCTGGGCTTAAGTCTTATAATTTATATTTTCTTAGAAAGGATCTGTTTCATCCAAGTCTACAAATTTATTTGCATAGAGTTGATCCAAGCATTCTTTTGTGGTTCTTTCCAGTTTCTCTGTCAGTGTTTCTCTATTTGTATTGTCTTATTCTGTATGTGTATATGTTCTCCCTTTTTCTTGATTAATTTCTCTGGTTTAACTACCTTTTTCCCTCCAAAGAGTCAGCTTGGCAGAAACTCTCTTGGGATGATGCTGCAGTTGGAGACCCACCCTGCATGGTCCTCTGGTCCTCCCTCTTTGCTCCTTCGCCTGCTGCCTCCCTCAATAAACCTCTTCTAGGTCAAGTCTTAGCTTTGCATCTGGCTCTTGGCAGACCCAAACGAGCCCCTATCGTTTCCTGGCTGCTGTGTGGAGAATGGACCAGAAGGGGTGGGAAGGGAGGTAAGGCCGTCTGCCTGGCTGTTGCAGTGGTCTAGGAGCACAGGGACCCTGGCCTGATCCTAGAAAGTGGGGAGCAGGAGCGGGTATATAGTAAAGGAGGGTCTAAGAGATTTTTAGGATCAATGGGACTTGGGCATATAACTGCATGGCTTACATTTTACCATTTATTGCTTTTGACATTCCTTCTCGGGACCATAGGAATCAGGCAAAACTGCACATCTGAAGGCAGAGCTGGAATGCTTATTCACAATCTCTCGACTTTCCCTTAGTTCCCTTCCCTGCAGGAGGGTCTGACTAGCTCTGTTGAGGTCTGGACAAAACGTCCGCCCCAGGGTGCCAGCTGGGTGGCCAGCAGCTCACCTTCCCCCCAAGATGCTAAAAGAAGGAAAAATCAAGCAAAACCTGACACTTTTCAGGTGGGTTTTGTGCTGTTTGTGTTGGGTTGGTTTTTGTTTATTTGTGTTTTGGCCGCCCTGTACATTTTCTCTTTTAGGAAATAAAATGTTCTGGTGAGAGGGAACCTCATAGATCATCTTAGCAGAGAAGGGAAAGGGGGAGGCCAGGTGGAGAGTGTTCCTGCTGCCCAGGACCCTCTGTCTGGCAATTCTAGGTCAATCTACGTTCTCCCCAAATTGTGCTTGAACCAAGAGCTCCAGGGCTACACACTGTTTTCACACCCTGTGGCACCCTGATAAGGAAACCGAGGGGCTATCTGAGATCTGGAAGCAAGTGCAAGGCTGAGCTGGGAACCCTGGTGTCCCGCCTCCCCCCTTCACCTTCCCCCAGCCAAGGTGAGCAGGCTCAGGTGTGCAGGCTAAGGTGTACAGGCTCAGGTATGCGGGCTCAGATGTGCGGGTTCAAGAGTGGCTCCTGCACGGGGCGCACATGCACTGAAAGCAGATGCAACATGTCAAGCAGGTGTACACCTGTCCAAGGTGTTAAGGTTCACCAGGTGTGCCCTGCTCCTGGCATTAAGGTTCACCAGCTGAAGTTAGGCCATAGAAGTTGAGCTCATTGCAGGCAAATGCAGTGTGCGTGACTCTGAGCCCCTCTCAGGGCTGAGGGAGGAGCAGGTAGGTGGGTCCTAACCCAGAGGACCAGAGGCCTTACAGGACGCCTGACCTGAGGGCCCATCCCTTGCGGTTTCTGACCCGCCCCTCCCTTTTTTCCTTGTCCTGCATTCACTCTACCGGTAGCACAGTCAGGCCTGAGCTGGCTGCTGGGTGTCTGGGTGAACGTGCTCACAGGATAGGGCCAGCCAGACCCGAAAACTGAGTACACATCAGAGCAGTGAGTCCCCCCAAATGCCAGGGCGCCCTGGGGTTGCACTCACACACACAGTAGACACCTCCTGGGCTCTTTCCACGGGCCGGGTCCTGGGGACCACCAGGGAGACAGTCACAGGAACCAGCTTATCGAACAGACTGGCCTCCTGAGGTCCTGGGAGAGCATTTTGTTTTACCCAACTCTTCCAACAGTACTGTCAGAAGTCCCCTCCCTGACCGGCAGTCAGGTGTGGATTTTTCGTGGAGCTAAGGCAACTTCAATCTCAGGTCATCTTACTTGCCAGGGGCTTCCAAGGGCCCAGGAGGGAATTGTGCATTGTGTTTACAAGGTCATGTGTTTTTGTAAAGTTTGCAAAAATAAGCGATTTCTATGTGGTGGACACACTCTAGGGTGACGGGGGTGGTCCCAGTGTGTCACACCCTTGCATAATTCCCTTCCTTCAAGCATGGGCAGACCCTGTAATCTATTTCTGCTGGATAGAATACCGCAAAGTTGATGGACTACCATGTCCGTGAGTACGGTAAGTTATAGGGCCAAGGCGAAGGGATTTTGCAAAAGTCATTAAAATTCCAGACCACTTAACTTTGAGTTCTTCGAAAGATGGGCTTGGGTGGGCATGACCTAGTCAGGCAAGCCTTTGAGAGGGCCCAGGCCTCTAGTGAAGTCAGAGGCTGTCTCTTGCTGGCTTTGAGAAAACCAGCTGCCCTGAATCCTAGAGCAGCAAGGAAAGGAAGCTGCTGACAACCTGAGTGAGCTTGGGGGCTCCTCTCCCTGAGGCAGCCTCCAGATGAGAACGCAGCCTGGCCAACACCTTGACTCCAGCCTAAGACCCAGACAGGGGACCTGGCTAAGCTGCTCCTGGATTCCTGACCCAGGGAAATTGTGAGATTACACATGGGTTTTTTTCTAAGCTGCTAAACTTGTGGCAGTGTGTTAGGTAGCAATAGACAACAAATTCCTTATATATTCCTTTTTTTTGAAATTAATTAATTAATGTATTTGGCTGTGCTGGGTTTTAGTTGTGGCACTCAGGATCTTCGTTGCAGCAGGTGGAATCTAGTTCCCTGACCAGGGAACGAACCCAGGCCCCTGTATTGGAAGCGCGGAGTCTTGACCACTGGACCACCAGGGAAGTCCCAACAAATTCCTTCTAGTGATATATTCTTTTTCTTCAAGTGTTCCTCCACCAAATGTATAAGCTTCGGGTCCCATAAAATCCTTGATGCTGGGGCTTCCCTGGGGGCACAGTGGTTGAGAGTCCGCCTGCCGATGCAGGGGACACGGGTTCGTGCCCCGGTCCGGGAAGATCCCACGTGCCGCGGAGCGGCTGGGCCCGTGAGCCATGGCCGCTGAGCCTGCGCGTCCGGAGCCTGTGCTCCGCAGCGGGAGAGGCCACAGCAGTGAGAGGCACGCATACCGCAAAAAAAAGAAAAAAAAAAAATCCTTGATGCTGTAGCTTTCTGGTGCCTTTCGGCCATAGGAGTGGTCTTCCTTCACCCGCGACGACTGCCTTTCAGAGACGAAAATGTCCCGTCTGGTCCACAGAAAAAGTCCAGTCTCTCAACCAGGTTAAGTCTTCTCTCCCCAGACTCAGGCCCGCCCTGGCTCAGGCCCCTGCAGGGAGGAAGGACTGTGGCCAAAATGTTGAAAGGGCAGGTGAAGCTCTCTGTGAGTGTCCTGGGACTGCTGCAACAAACAACCGCAGTCTGGGAGCGCTTAAGAACGCAGAAGTGATTCCCTCCCGGTTCTGGAGCCAGAAGTCTGTGATCAAGGTGTCGGCAGGGCTGCATCCTCACAGGAGGCTCTACGGGAGGGTCCATCCTGCCTCTTCCAGCTTCTGAGGGCCTCAGGTGATCCCTGGCTTGTGGACGGATCCTCCAGTCTCTGCCTTATTGACACCCGGACTTCTCGCCTTGTGTGTCTGTGTCTCAAACCTCCCTCTCCTTTCTCTTATAAGGACCCCAGTCTTTGGATTTGGGGCCACCCTAAATCCACCATGATCTCAAGATCCTTAACTTAATGATATCTGCAAAGACCCTTTTTCCAAATAGTCACCTTCACAGGTTCTGGGGGTTAGGTTGTGAATGGATCTTTTGGGGGGCCCCTGTTCAGCCCCCTGCTGTCGCTTTCAGCATCCTTTCCGCAAGCGAACGAGGAAGCAGGTGTGGGGCAAGGTGGGATGTGAAGTGAGAGGTGGAGATGGAGAGGGCAGGGAGGTGCCCGGTGGAGAGGGTGCTGGGAAGGCACCTGCAAGGGTGACATTTAAGCCGGGACTGGACGGCTGAGAAGGGACCACCCCGTGAAGAGGAGGCAGGGAGGCTGTGGGCAGAGGGGCCCCCGCCGCTGACGGCCTGCGGCGTGAGGGCTGAGGGCCCCATGTGTCCGGAGGGTGGCAGGTGCAGAGGATGGCGGCGAAAACTGTGGCCTGGCCAGTTTGGACCGTCCTGCCGAGGAAGAAACTGCTCACCAGTAGCTGGGAGGCGCGGAGGGGCGTTTCCAGGGACGAGGTCCTGTGCTGGGGTGGTCTGGCAGCCTCCTGTGACCCTGGATATGCCACCTCGCCTGTATTTCACCACCGGGCCTTGTTCCTGCTGGATGGGGGGGACCAGCGTTGCAGGGGTCCTGGGAGGGTCAGGCTGGGTCCCCCTTCATCCGCCTGGAGTCCTGATGAGAGTTGCATAAAGCAAAGTATGAAGCCAGGCAGCTCTATGGGGTGTTTGATGAAGACTTTAGGGCATCAGAAATCATTATTGGAGGCGCGGCCGCCTGCTCTGTGTGGCTCAAGACACAGCCTCGTGCGGGCCTCTGCTGGACCGTAGGCCACACCCGGGGAGCCTGGAGCCTGGCCAAAGTGTTCCCTTTTCCTGTGGCCCCTAACAGTTGGGCCATCCTACCAGGCGTGGCCCAGAGCCCTCCGTGTATGGGGTTGTGTCCAGAGCCTTGCTCCCCAGGCCTGGCACCACAGAGCGACACAGTAACAGGGTATCAAAAATCGTGGCGATTTTAACGGGTTTTTCTTCTAGACGGTGGATGCTGGGCTTCTGCTCCTTCGTGCCAGGGTCTTGACTGGGTCTTGTGGTCACATCAAAGCGACAGGTGCATGAAGTCCTGGCATCTTAGGGCTCACCTACGCGGGGGATGGGGGACAGTAGACAAATGAATAGATAATCCGCTGGGAGAGGGAGCGCATGGCGGGGGAGCAGGCCTGGGTGTATCCCTGGGCAGGGGTGTCGGGAGGCCTCTCGGAGGTGACAGAGCAGGGCTCTGCGGCATCTGGGGCACTGGGAAGGACATTCCAGGCAGGGGTGCTGTGAGGTTGGGTGGGGTGCCCACTTGGAGGGAGGTAAGGTGGGGCGACCCGCCTGGGGGACTGGGCCTGGGCCCCTGAGAAGGGTTCCTGAGGATGCTGGGCTTCCATCCAACAAATGTCCCTTTCACTTAAGGTGGCCCCAGCTGCTGTCTGAGATGATGAGCCCAGCTGGGGCAGTGGGGGCAGGGACGGCGGCGCCCCCCAGGAGTTTGCAGCCCAGATGGACCGGCGTGAGTCCCACTTCACCTGGCCGTGCCGTGGGCTCGGGAGGGAGCTGGCTGAGCCCTTAGCGTGTGGCTCTGTGGGGAGAGGGAGGGCGCAGGACCCCAGGCCTGGAGGGCGGGACCCTGAACCCAGGCTGCCGGTGGAGCTGGGGCTGCCGTGGGAAGGGGCCTGGCTCTATGGGACCCGGGCACCCACTGGAAGTGGGATCACCCCCAGAGAGACCCTTGGCTGGCCATGGCAAGGTGGAGCCTGGCTCCCCGACTGCGAGACCCCTCCCCAGGTTGCACAGCAGTGGGGATGGGGCTCATGGCCGCCTCAGGACACAGCTCCCACCTCCCTCACCAGAACAGCAAGGCGTCAGGGCCATGGGCTCTGGAGCCAGTGACGGCAGTTCAAATCCCTGCTCCCGGAGAATGACCAGCTGGCAGCCTGGGGTGAGCGCCTTCCATCCTGCTG
>NW_006792775.1:3772778-3773318 GCF_000442215.2 Lipotes vexillifer
TGCTTTTCTCTTCTAATGGGGGAGCTGAGGGGTCAAAGGTAGGGCTCACAGGCTAGCCCCCCGGGTCCTGGCTGTGTGACCTTGGGCCATTTACACCACCCCCATCTCTCCCCAACCCCCCAGGGCTTTATTTTCTTGAGTGAGTATTAAATGTGTCAATATACCAACAGTGCCGACCCCTATGTTCACAGCTGCATTATTACAATAGCCAAGACATGGAAGCCACCTAAGTGTCCATAGATAGATGAGTGGATGGAGAGGATGCAGTACATATGTACAATAGAATACTACTCAGCCATAAAAAGGAAAGAAATGATACCATTTGCAGCAACATGGATGGACCTAGAGATGATCATACTAAGTGAAGTAAGTCAGACAGAGAAAGACAAATATCATATGATATCACTTATATGTGGAATTTAAAATATGACACAGATGAACTTATCTATGAAAGAGAAGCAGGCTCAGACATAGAGAACAGACTTGTGGTTCTTGTATATATATATATATATATATATATATATATATATATATATATAT
>NW_006792775.1:3773429-3790504 GCF_000442215.2 Lipotes vexillifer
ATATATATATACGCCAAAGGTGCTTAGAACCCTGTTTGGTGACAAGAGCTTGACTACTTGTAGCTATGAGTGTCAGTGCACATGGTGAGCCAGCCACTGCCCCTAACAACCCAAATGTGGAGGGCTTAACACCGTGAAGATTATTTCTCTCTCATATCACAATCCAGTGCAGGAAGGTGAAGGAGAGAGTGTCTGATCCACAGAGTCATTTGGGGATCCAGGCTCCTTCCAGCTTGTGGCCCTCTTAGGGCTTCAGGGTCTTCCTCTTGGGTCCTCTGCAGATGGGGGATTCCAGGGAGGCTCCTCTGGGCCGGAATCTCCACCCACAGGCTGAGGCCACGCCAAGTGCAGGGAGGCTGGGACACGTGGGCCGGCTCTGTGTCCAGGAGGAAAGAGGCCAGAGTCTGTCTTAGCCATTATTTGCTCTTACATCCTGCAGCAGCTGGATCGCAGGCAAGGTGAGCGGCTGGAAGGGCCTGCGAGGGCCTGGCAGGCGAGCGTGTTAATCATCCTCCCGGTTACATCCGAATCGGCTTTGCCATCCCCAAGTGAGGCTACAAAGGGAAGCTCAGCCCTCACAGGGCTCCCCGACGGCTCCCCCCACGAGGAGTATGTACAATATAAGTCACCAGCCACCTCTTTTAAATTCCTTAATCTATTAATCCTTGGTGGGAAGCCTTGAACATTCTTTGCGTATTAAAAAATAATAATAATAAAGCCTGACAAGTTTCTTAAATAGCATTCTTTTTTTTTTTTACCCTTGGTCTCCAGGAGGACCATTTCCTGCTGGGGCCAAGGATGGGGTCCCACTGGGTGTCAAGGGAGTGAAAGCATTTCTCAAACAGGGTCTCCTGGCGGCCTCTTCTGGCCTGCTTGCTGCCAGCCCAGGGGACAGAGTGCAGGCTGTCTGCACAACTGAAGTCCCAGGAAACGCCTTGCCCCCTCCGATTCCCCTTCCCACCTACTGTAGAAGGTTCCTGGCTGTGCAGAGGCACTTAGTAAAATGCAGATCTCCAGGCCCCACCCCAGTTGCCCTGACACAGATAGTCAAGCAGGAGAGGAATCTGAATTTTTAGCAGGTGCCCGCGAGATGCCAACGCGATCTGTCCGCGGCCTGGAATCTGGGAAGCCAGGCTGTGGAGGACAGTGAGATGAGTCCAACACAGCCTTGCTTCTGGGACCATGACTGTCTGGCAGGGAAGGTAAGACAACACCCCTATCGGCTGAAAAAAAAAAAAGCACAACCGAAAAGTTGTTTATGTTTTATTCGGCGGACTTGTTGAGAACTCAAGCCCCAGAGGCAGCCTCTCAGACAGCCCTGAGGAACTGCCCCAGAGAGGCAGGGGAGAAACCAGGATGTACAGGGGGTTTTGAAACAAAAACCAGGTAGTTGGTACATCAAGAGATTACTGTTAATTAAAGAAAAACCAGACATCTCAAGTTAACGAATTTAGCACTTTTTTATGTCTGGGAAGATGCAAGAGTCTGGGTTGATTGAAATCATCCCTTTGATAAGCACCTCAGCTATCTAGGGCCAGCATCCTGCTTTGCTCCATCCTGAGTCCTTTCAGGGTGCACAGTGGGGGGTCGCGGCTGCAGTGGCTGCTGTCTTGATGGCTGCAACATCCTTTGTTTCCCGATACAGCGGTGACATTCTTCGTCCACACCCCAGTCAGAAGCACCACGTGGGAGCACGGCTACGGGCAATGGCCCATGAGCAGAACCCGGCTTCCAGCTGCATCCGGGGCCCTGTGCGTTCTGGTGTTGTGTCTCTGTGGATTCCATTTTACAGACGTGAAGACAGGATTCTTGAAGGCCAGTCATCTGGTCCAGTCACCCATAAGCAGTGGAGCGGGGTTCGAGTCCCCAAATACCACCGTCTCTTGGGCCTAGAACTCAGACTGTCCGATGCATGAGCAACTGCCATTGATGGTGGTGATGTGTGTGCCTCTCTCCTCCGGGGGCTGCACACGTAGCTACCTGTCTGAGCCAAGGAGCCAGGTGGCGCCACGCAGGTTCCTCCAGAGGCCACACTGATCCCCACCTGCATTTTTTAAAAATTTTGAGGTCAAATTCACATAACATAAGATTAATCATTTTCAGGTCAACAGTGCAGTGGCATTTTGTGCATTCCCAGCGTGGTATGACCACCATCTCTATCAAGTTCAAAACATTTTCATTACCCCCAAAGGAAACCCCACACCTATTAAGTAATCCCCCCCCCCCTGTTTTCTCTAACCCCAAGCTCTGGCAGAGACCCTCAATCTGCGTCTGTCTCTATGGATTTGTCGCTTCTGGTTATTTCATATAAATGGGATTGTGCGACGTGTGGCCTTTTGAGTCCGGCTACTTTCACTGAGAAGAATGGTTTCCAGGGTCATCCCTGCCGTAACGGTGTCAATGTTTCATTCCTTCCTATGCGCACTCTTGCTTCCTACCCCTGGAGAGCAAGGAGCTGCCCTGGGGAAGACGGCTCGGCAGGCGGGATGCTGCCCCGCTGCCCCCCGGGTGGCGGGGAGGGAGTTTTCTTTAGACCCAGGCCTCTTCCTGGCTTTTTCTGCCCACGTCCAGGTGAGCCCAGGGAACAGGAGAGCACAGATGCATCTCTGATGTAAAGGAGGATGGGGCAGCAAATGGATCACTGCAAGCCTCGAGCTGGGATCTGACTCCTTCCTTTCCTCTGGCCCCGGGAGGTGGTGCATCTGCCAGCAATTTTGCCTTTTATAAATAACCTCACTGGATTTTGTTTGAAAGCACCATTTGTGTGTGTGGGGGGTGGGGGACGGGTTGCTCCAGGCTCTGCTTATCCTTCAAACCAATTTCCTCCTGAAACAGTCTCAGCCTGGGCAGCGATGCTTGCCTGCTGTAGGGTGACTGCCTTCCCACCAGACCTGGCACTCAGACTCCAACCAAAGCCGGTCCCTGGTCCTGGGGAGACAGAGCTGGATCCTCACTTCCCAGATGAGGGCCCACGGCATCCTCCTGTCCTGTGGAGCAGGGAAGTTGCCTCCCTGCCCCTGCTTTCCTTCTAGAATCTTGTCCAGGGAGGCCCTTCAATCCCACAGTCCCGGCCCCAGGCAGGATGTCAGAGCTGCACCCGCCCCCTGCACCCAATCCCTCTGCATCTTCCCATGTTTTGAGAACTGTGATGGGTCTGGAGTGAGATAAGCACATCTCGGTGCCTGAAGACAGGCCGGGCTTGTGGGAATTCTTATGCAGGAGCACCTTCCTGTCGCTGCCCTTTCCGGGGCCCCTGATGGACCACAGGTTCTGGCCAGTCGTGAGGCGTGACCCCCCGCACTGATGACAGGAGGAAACCATTTATCATCACGGAAGGATCTGGCTGCTGGCGTGTTTATCCAGAGGAAGGAAATAAGCTCTTTTCATCTCTTCCGAGCGGTGTCTGGCCCACTCGGCCGTCCAATCTGTCAGCGGGGGGAGTTTTAAATAACGTGTCCTGTGTTTGTCGGTACCTGTTTTGTGTCTGCCTTGGAGCTCTCAGCTCATCACTTCCTGGGTGTTGCACTTTATTGCCGCTTCCTCCTTTAAATAAACTCCGTCATAAATTTAATGCTTGTCAGAGCCGAGTTTAGAAATCTGGGCCAGCAGCATGCGGCGGCGAGGCAGGGCTCTCTCCTCAGGCCAGCGTCCAGCGTGGCCGACGTGGGACATCTGGGGGAGTGCGGGATGCCGGCTGCGATGCCTGCTGTGGTCAGAAAGGCTTACAGGCTTGGGGATGATATGGTTTGTTTTCCCACATTTCAAAGCCAGGGAACTAGTGAAAAACCTCACCTGGCAACTGGCATGGAAATTGCTGGAGGGCAGTCGCACAAACCCAACAGCTTGTGTCAGTTGGCATACGTGTGGCCAACAAGATTGCTGCGCTAAGAGTGCCTCCCATGGTGTTCATATCCCAGGCAAAGTGACACAGGAGTGAGGCCATAAGACTAGCAGCTTCCCATCCAAACATCCATCCATCAAACATCCATCCATCCATCCATCCATCCACAAAACATCCATCCATCCATCTAGCAAACATCCATCCATCCATCCATCCATCCATCCACCAAACATCCATCCATCCATCTAGCAAACATCCATCCATCCATCTAGCAAATATCCATCCATCCATCCATCTAACATCCATCCACCAAACATCCATCCATCCATCCATTCATCCATCTACCCATCCATCAAGCATTCATCCATCCATCCATCCACAAAACATCCATCCATCTAACATCCATCCACCAAACATCCATCCATCCATCCATTCATCCATCTACCCATCCATCAAGCATTCATCCATCCATCCATCCACAAAACATCCATCCATCTAACATCCATCCACCAAACATCCATCCATCTATCCATTCATCCATCTACCCATCCATCAAACATTCATCCATCCATCAAACATCCATCCATCCATCTAGCAAACATCCATCCATCCATCCATCTAACATCCATCCACCAAACATCCATCCATCCATCCATTCATCCATCTACCCATCCATCCATCCATCCATCTAACATCCATCCACCAAACATCCATCCATCCATCCATTCATCCATCTACCCATCCATCCATCCATCCATCTAACATCCATCCACCAAACATCCATCCATCTACCCATCCATCAAACATTCATCCATCCATCAAACAACCATCCATCCATCTAGGAAACATCCATCCATCCATCTACCAAACATCCATCCATTCATCCATCCATCCATCCATCCATCAAACATCCATCCATCCATCTACCAAACATCCATCCATCCATCCATCAAACATCCATCCATCCATCCATCCATCCATCTATCTACCAAACATCCAGCTACCTAACCATCCATCCACTGAGGCGCTGTCATCTCACATGTCCCTATGGACTGGACACCTTGCAGCCCCAAGAGAACAATGCCCCAGGGAACCCCTTGGATGTGGGTAGAGGGGACTTTGGTCTTGTGGGTGATGGGGGGTCTTGGGGAGTTGGGGGGCAGCTTCCAAGGGGAAAGAGATGCCCCATGCTACTGCAGCTCTTAGAAGAGGGTGGGGTTCAAAGAATGAATCCCTTTCTGCCCCCACCCACCACCTGCTATCCCACAGGTCTGGGGTAACCAGAGTTAACGGCGGGTTCTCCGTATCTGCTGCATTAGTGTCCTGGGACTCTCGAAACAAAGTACCACAAATGGAGTGGCTTAAACAACAGAAATTTCTTCTTTCACAGTTCTGGAGGCTTGAAGCCTGAGGTCAAGGTGTGGGCAGGGCTGGTGCTTTCCCCTAAGCTGTTCGGGATGGCCCACCCAGGCCTCTCTCCTGGATCCTGGTGGCTCCTTTCCTCGTGGCTGTGTCATGTCAGTCTTCACATGGGCTCTCCCTGTGTGAGCGTCTGTCTCCGTTTCCCCTCGTTATAAGGACATCACTCATATTGGCTTAGGGGCCACCATGCCCCAGTATGACCTCTTCTTAGCTAATTACATCTGCAACGACCCTATTTCCAAATAAGGTCATATTCTGAGGTAATGGGGGTTAAGAATCTGGGTTGTGGGGAACACATTTCAACCATAACATCTGCAGACGCTAAAATCCCTCTTAGCGTGGAAAGGGGCCAGTGAGAACCCTGACCCTCTGTTGCCCTCCGACACCCCCTCACACGGGCCCCTAGAGGAGCAGGTTCTGGCCACCAGGAACTATAGAACCCTGGGTCAGGGTCAGGGTCAGGGTCAAGGTCAGGGTCAGGGTCAGGGTCAGGGTCAAGTTCAGGGGCAGGGCGTTCACATCCCTGTGGGACCTCAGTCCAGGTGCCCTGCTAAGTCCAGAGGCCTCTTGCAGGGAAGGCACCTTCCACCTCCCCCAGGCCATTCCCAGCAGCCTCTTGCAGGGAAGGCGCCTTCCACCTCCCCCAGGCCATTCCCAGCAGCCTCGGGTCCCCTAGGCCTTCTGGAGTGGCAAGTTCCCAGAACCAACCCGAGAATGCTGTTCCTAGAGCAGGTTTTTTGGGACGCGCTCTGTCTGTTCTCAGGTCCCAGGCCTCCACCTGCTTCTACCTGGAGGCCGTGCAGCTCTGGGCACCCTGAGAGTCCAGGAGCTGTGCCCAGAGCCAGCAGCTGGCTTGAGGCCACCTTGGCCTCTTAGAGAAGCAGGATGGGGCTTGGTGACAGCTGATGAGGCCACGCGGAGGAGACATCGGGGCAGGGGACAGTTAGAGGTGCTGCTGGAGTATTACAGTCAGCCTCCCTGGAGGGCACCGTGCCCAAACCGAGCCTGCGGAAATAAGGAGCCGGCTTTCCACACACCCATTATCTGGAAAGGATTGCTTAAACCCTAGTCTGGCTCTCAGGCGGGCACAGCGATGCAGACACCTGCTTCTGGCCCCGTCCCCTGTTCCTTAATCCCTGGGCACACTGGGGACTTTCCAGCCTCTGGGCCTTGGTCTACGCGGTGCCCTGCAGTCCCCAGGCGTGTGCCGTGCCACCCTTTCCGGCAGCTGAATCCACCCATCCACCCATCAGGAAGCCACACCCACCCTCTTGTTCAGTCACATCTCTCAGCCGGACTGTGGAGCCACCGCGGGCCAGGGGCCTGGCTCTCCCAGCCCTGCTGCCCCCAGGGTCCCTGGCTGGGGGCACACAGCTGAGAGCGCTGGTCAAGGGCTCAGCGCTCCTGTGGTCTTGGAGGCCTGCCGTGGGTGGGCAGCAAGACCGAGGCCACAGACGGGGCCCAGCAGGCTGAGAGTCCCCAGCCTGCAGCCCGCTCTCAGGGTGCCCTCTGCCCCCCTGGCCACTCCCCCTCCCAGTCTGAGCCTGGCCTCCTTCCCCTTCCTGTCGAGGTCACCGGCTATATCTCTTGAAGGGAAATACATTTATCTTCTAACAAAGGGTGGTGGTGAGTCTGGGGTCCTGAGAAGCCAGGAAGCTGTGAGTGACCCAGGAACCCAGTGCCCCTTCCCCACCTGTCAGAAGTGGGGAGGGGATCAACATCTCAGTAGCGGATCCCACAGGACAAGCATCTCATGACCGGAGGTGAGCTGGGAGCTAGAACCTCAGAGGCTGCCCCGGACTCCTCATGCCCCTGGGGAGGCAGCTCTGCCCTGTCTCCTGGGGAGGGGGATGGAGCTCAGATATGCCTGGGGCTGCAGGACCTACCCTTGGCCCGGGACCCAGCACGGGGCCTGGACCAAGCCTTGCCTTACCTCTCCTGAGCCATGCGCTGCGGGTGCAACGTAGAGATGGTCCACCCCACAGAGCAGGGGGACGCTCCCCACCATCTCCCACTGATGGCACAGGGCTTGGGAGGCTCACGGGCTGTAAGCTCTTTGCAGGCACACTTTGTGGGGCAGGATGCGTGCATCAAGTTTCCGGGAAGTGGAGAGGGCACCACTCCTCCCTGCGCCCCTGTTGCACCCCTGCTGCGCCCCTGCTGCGGGGCAGCTGAGGAAACAGATGAAAAGAAAAGGGCCCAAGCGGGTCCTCCTGGGGGGCCCGGCACACGCCAGCTTGCTGGGAGCTCTGGAGAGGCTCCAAGGCTGGAGGGGGGAGGGGGACCCTGAGGGAGGACTCACCCCGGAAGGGGGCCTCACCCCAGAAGGAGCTCAGGGCACAGGGAGCCTCCGGGTGTCCCTGGGGAGGAAGAACCCTGGGGGTGACGACACAGAGGATCCTAGAACGCTGGGGTGCCGTGTGTGTGCACGTGAGTGGGTGTGTGCATGTGTGTGAGTGTGCCGTGTGTCTGGGTATGTGTGCACATGTGAGTGCTAGTATGTGCACATGTGTGCCCACGTGTGTGGGTACACGTGTGTGAGTGTGCCGTGTGTCTGGGCATGTGTGCACGTGTGCGTGCTGGTATGTGCACGTGTGTGCCCGTGTGTGTGTGTGTGTGCACGTGTGTGTGTGCACGTGGGAGCCGGGCCAGCTAGAGTGAAAGGGCTGTGAGTGGAACATAGCTCAGGAGGGCCATCACGCTTGGAGGCTCCACCGTCCGGGTGCTAGGGCCCCCCCAGTCCGCTCTGGGTGAGGCTTGGTGTGTGAACCTGGGGGACAGCAGCCTGGGGGAGGGGGGAAGCCAGGACGGGATCAAGGAAGGGGGCCTCAGGAAGGGGGTCTGGGAGCATAAAGGCCGAGGATTTCACAGCAGGGACCCAGGCCGGGAGGACGGCCCACCAGGGCCTTTCAAGGTTCCAGTCAATCTTGGGAGCCACTCCTTAGGTGGGAACAGGGACGTAGTGTCTGGAAAGGGCCAGGCAGGCTTTCAGGGCCCACACCCCGCGAACCCAGAGGCCTCTGCCCTTGGCGCGTTGCGGGGGGTGCAGCTGGGTCCCCCAAGGATGGCTCAGCAGTGAGGGCCAATGCTGCCCCCTGGTGGTGGAAAGAACCTCTGTAACATTAAATTTTCCATCGCCCAACTTTGCCTCAAGGCCCTCGGTGGCTGAGAAAGAAAGTGTGTTCACACGAGACCTCCCGAGTGAGGCTGAGTGATCCAGTGGCCTTGTGTTCGGGGGTGGGGGAACATTATTACATGTCATCCTCCAACGCCCTCTAAGGCAGGGCTGCTGGCCTGCTTACAGATGCCTGGCCTGGGTGCTCTGCCTGCAGCTAACAGACTCCAGACTTGATCCCAGTCTCCCACGTGACCCCCCCAGCCCCACCCTTCCCATTTACAAACGGGAAAACTGAGGCTTAGGGGGTGGAGTGACCGTCCCAGACACCTGCATCGGAGGGTCACCCTTCCCCGAAGATTTCACCCCAATGGTCCAGGGCCCTAAGCAGATGCATCGTGGGGATTGTCTTGTGGGGTGAAGGGCATGCTGCAGCGGGCCCCCAGGAAAGCCTGGAGAAAGTCCTGGCTAGCTGAGTGTTTGTGTTCTGGTGGCCAGTGCCCTGGGATCTGGAATAATACTACCTGCCTCAAACAACCGGTGTCAGAATAGAAATCCTCAGGAGGGCAATAGCCACGGCATGCAGTCGGTGCCTATTATTATAATAAGTCCCTTGGGCACCAACGGTGCACGGTGGCAGGCTGAAAAAAGGACACCCCCAAAGATATCCACATCTTAATGCCCAGAACGCAGGTCATGTATGTGACCTTAGGTGGCAAAAGAGACTTTTGGGGGGAGCTTTTCTTGGATCCCCCAGGGGGGCCCCACATCATCACAAGGGTCCTTACAAGAGGGAGGCAGGAGGATCAGAGTCAGAGAAAAGATGTGATGCTGAAGCAGAGGCTGGAGGGAGGGAGAGAGATTTGAAGATGCTGCACTGCTGCCTTTGAAGAGGGAGGAGGGGGCCACACACCAAGGAGCCTGGGCGACTCCAGAGGCTGGAAAAGGCAAAGGAATGGGTTCTCCCTGGAGCCTCCTGAGGGAACCAGCCTTGCTGATGCCTTGATTTTAGCCCAGTGAGACGTCTGATTTCTAGAAGTGCAAGAGAATAAATCCGTGTCGTTTCAAGTCGGTAAGACTGTGGTCATTCGTGACAGCAGCGTAGGACACGAACGCAGGTCCCGTTCTGGGAAGTGGGTTACCGTCCTCTAAATGAAGGGGGTCACGAGCACCCCTCTGCCCAGACCCCAAAGCCAGCCCCAGGCGGTCTTGTGGGGACACTGAAGCAGCCTCAGTTCTCCCTGGCTGTCCAAGGAGGGGGCAAAGGCTGGGGGCCAGGGGCTTAGGACCCAGAGCCCCCAAAGAGCTCTTGATAGCGAGGTGGCCTCGCCATGGCCTGTCGCTTCTCTTCCCAGCCAGAGCCTGCCAAGAGAGACCCAGCGGGAAATAATAGAATGTTCTTTTGTACATGTGTCCTCCTATTTTTAAACTGTTGCTTTTTTCCCCTGTAACTTTTTGAATGTTGAAAAAGGCCTGGGAGCCATGGTCCCCAGTCTGTCTGAAATTATGTCGGGTGGCACAGGGTCCTAGCCTTTCACGCCCTGTCTCCACGGCCAGCAAGCGCATCTGCCTGGCACGGAAGAGTCCTAGCCTCACTTTGTGGAGGGAAACTCCAAGGCTCGGGAGCAGAAGTGGCTGGGCCAGAGTCACCAGGTTCATGAAGGGGCAGGGGCTGCATCCAGACTAAGGTCCCCTGAAGCTTCCGCCTTTTTCCCACGACACCATGCTGCCCCCCAGCGGTGGGTCTAGTTTTTTGGAGAGTGCTAAGCTAGCCACAGTCCCCAGGGTCAGATCCAGCCCTGGAGACATGGATCAATCAGGGAATACAATTTGCATTGATCTGAGCACAACGTAGGCTGGCTGGGAGCTGGTACCCCCTAGGTCGGGGAAGCGGGGCTGGAGCATGAGAAAGCCCAGGAGTCTAGGAACTGGGTTGCAATTGATTTCCATTTGCAGCCTTAAAAGTAAAACAATGAGTGTTCCGTGTCTTTGTTCAATGCACTACTCAAGTAGGTATTGAGTCCTATTATGTGCTGGGGTCTGGACGCAGAGCAGAGAGTGGTCTTGCCGTTGAGGAAAGGCACTCCAGAGGCAGCGTTATGGAGGTTGAGAGGCAGGAGGGTGACTTTCTGGGGGAAAGGCATTCCGGGCAGACGGAACAGCAAGTGCAAAGGTCCTGAGGCCAGAACTAGCCCGCCATGCTTGAGGAACAGCGAGAAAGCCAGAGTGGCTGGTGCAGGGCGGGGGGCACATCGAGGGGGTATGAGGTAATGGCGAGGTGGGCAGGGACTAGTCGGGGGGCTTGGAGGCCATAGTGAGGAGTTGGGAGCAAGTACTGCGGGGGTTGTTTTAAAGGGTATGTCCCTGCAGTCTGGAAGGTCGATGGAGTCACAGGCTATTTAGATTTGGGTAGGGAAGCTCTGGTGAATGCAATCCTTTCCTCTGGCCTTGCAAAAGTAGGTTTACTGCTGCAAAACCCACCTGCAGTAATTGAAATTCCCACAGAAGGATGCAATTTGCTTTTCAAATCTGACTTTCTCCCATTGCTTGCCTCCTTTTCCCCACTGAAACCAGGTTTTCACCTGATGCGTCACTGGATAACATGGGATTCCGTGAAAATGCAGTTTTGCTCTCGCAGAACTGGTGCTGGTAATTCTTGACAGTTCCTGATGTGGCCCCTTCCCCGCCCCAGCCGTGGAGCGTGGCCGGAGCCCCTCCAACTGAGGGATGTCTCCTAGGCATCCCCCGGGCGTGGAGCGGAGCCCTGTTACTCACAAGACAGCCCCGCCCCACACAGCTCCCTTTTCATCCCTCAAACCATCCTGACCCAGGGCTGTGAGCCTGCGTTGGGCCGGAAGTTTCGGGGAGAACAGAGCAGGAGAAACTTCACATTCAACGTCAGAGTCCCCAGAAACAGCCTCAGCTCCTGCTTTCTGTGCACGTGGCACGGCCCAGACACCAAACTCAGCACCTTGTCTGTATCGACTACAGAATCCCCACACCAGCTCTTCTTACAGACAAGGAAACTGAGGCACAGAGCGATTGAAGGCTGGGCAGGGGTCCTGCAGCTGGCGGTGCCCGCAATCTGCAGGGAGAGCAGCGTTTGCCACTCTCCCATCTCTGTTGCAGCCCCAAAGGCTTAATCCTTCCTCACTTTGTCCCCTTGTTCAGATGTGCCGGGACCTCAGCTCCTCCAGGTCCAAGGAGGAGGCATCAGATGCTTGATGACATGGAATTGGTTTCCTTTGCATTATTTGTTTACTGTCACCTTCCTCTGGGCTGATGAGGTCCTGAGGGTAGGGGACCCCGTCCCCAAGGGTAGAGACCATGCCTGTCTTGCTGACCACCATCTCCCCGGCACCTAGCACAGGCCGGGACAGAGTAGGTGCCCAGTGAGTGTTTGCTGGAGGAAAGGACATGTGAACAGACACGCAGGAGTGTGCATGCATGCCGTCGTGGAATGTGACGTTTGCACTGTCTCGTTCTTTTCAAAGAAGGCTCATGTCAGGGGAGGCTGAGGGCAGAAAGGATTAGTGAAACAACGTCTAGGGAAGGGTCTGGGCTCTGTGCGTGAGACCAGTCTTCTATTCTGACTCCACCTTCCTTCAACTTCTTTCCCTTTTGCCCTGGCTGCTGGGAAGCTCAGAGCCAGTTTGTGTAACCCAGGCCTGAAACAGCTCCCTGGGGCTCTGGAAAGCCTACCCCTCCTCCCCCACCCCGCCCCCGCCTCCCCTCTCTGCTCAACTCCTGCTTGTTCTGACTTCCTTTCTATTTCCCTTTTACTGCCTGACACCTCCAGTGCTGTGGAGGGTGGGCAGGTGAGCGAGAGGGAGAGGCCTCGGAGGGAAGCGGTGCTGGGGGGAGGGGACAGAGGCGGGGCCCAGAGGCGGGAGGCCCCACCCCTCTGGGCCAATCCTTGGTACCCTGGATTGCCCGGGGCCTCCTGTACCTCCAGGAGCCAGCTCCAGAATCCAGCGAGGACATGCAGATAAGATCTCGCCAGATAAGTGATCCCTTGACCCTGGGCATGGAGGGAAACAGCAGGGCTTTAACCACGTTCCCCTGGCATCAGACTTACACGGGAATAAAAATACCAGGTGTGCTGGGTGTGGAGCCTCCAGAGAGACTTCCCAGCCTGGCACCGCCTGGCCGCCGACACCACTCAAAGGTGAAGAGCAACAGGAAATTCCAAACCTGACCCCACCCCACGTGCAGGAGAGGCGGCCTCGGAGGCACCCCATCTCCCCCCACACACCCCGGCCCCCGCCTTTAACAGCTGCCTGGTCGCCCCGCGCCTCAGTTTCCGCATCTGAAAAATGGAGCCACAACAAGAGCCCCCGCCCCAGGTGGGGACGACAGAGCCTTGTAATGGACTCGGGCCAGCAGCGGGAGAGGATGTGCTGACTCAGGGTGACTCCTGGGCTCCGCTGATGCGCCCGGCTGTTCTCAGTCTGAGACCACTCTGCTCCCCGTGAGGGGACTCGTAGGGCCCGGCTGCACAGCAGGCTCCACCCCTGGATGCACTTCTGCAGCCGAGCTGGAGGCTGGGGCTGGTGGCCACAGTGCCGTGCGCTCAGGCTGCTGTCCGGCTGCCTCCCTCTCGGAGTGTGGGTGGCCCCTCACCCCTTCTGTCCTCACAACAGGTGCTCGGAAAGGCTTTCTCCATCGACTGGACTCTCCCAGTGCCCAGGCGCAGGTGGGAGAAGGGCAGACCGGGGGACCTCGGCCTGGGTCTGAGCCACAGCTGCGCCACCTGCTCCCACGGAGTCTAGGCCACATTCTCACATCTGAGCGGGGCCCCGGGAGCAGCCCCACAGAGTCGCATTCAGGGCTATAGGGACACAGGGGCTTCAGGAAGGGGGCTGCTTCTGCCCGCCCACAGCCTGGCCCAGCGCTGGGTACCTGGGGCAGCTGAGCAGACGCTGTTCGCCTGTGAATGCAGGGTGCTGTTGGTGCCCCCAGTGACCCTGCCCCAGAGAGGGGGCTCTTGGAATCCTTCAAGGCCCCCTGGCAGGTGCCCACCTGGGAGTCTCTTGGGCAGGAGTTGACACCCTCCACCCCCCAGGAGACAGAGATACCAGCAGGGGCCCTGCTTGGACAGGAGCCCCCCGGGGGATGTTCTGTCGGAATGAGGGACTCCTGGCCTGAGCCAAACTGGAGATACCCACACCGCGGTTCCAGAGATTTCCCACCAGGGGGCAGCACCTGCCTGGGGACTGGAGTCCCGAGAGGGCAGCGCTTCCCCACCCCCACCCCCCCACCCCCGCCCCCTCACTCATAGATGCTGCTGGAATCTCACGTGCGGCTGGCCCCCAGGAAGCTGGTCTCTGCCGCCAGCACGGCAGGGATGGCGGATTGCCCCCTCCCACTCATCCCCCAGCCCTGAGGCTCAGAGGGTGGTGCCCCCCTCCCGGCTCCCAGGCTTGGGGGCAGCTCTGAGGGCGAGGGGCTTCCTTCCTGCTAAGCCTCCCACGGCCCTGGACTGCCACCCAGCCCCTGGCCCCTCCGGGTTCGGGTTCGGGAGAAGGGCGGGAGGCCTGCCCCATACTAGGCTGGGCCACAGCTGGACCTCGGAACGCCAGGAGCCGCTCTAGAGACGAGATCAAGGCAGGTGGACGGCAGAAACGGCCTCTGGGGACCTGCTGGCAGCCTTGCCCTGGGGGGCAGGGTTGGCATGATGGGGGGCCCTGGGAAGGGCCCTGGAATGGGGCTCAGAGACCTGGATTCGAGCCCAGCCTCCTGCAGTTCCACCCAGGTCTGGAACCTCTCTGACCCTCAGGCTCCTCATGTGTACGATGGGGCCAGGACAGCCTGCTCTGTGTGCCCCCTGGCAGGACACAAGAGGTGGGGCGGGGTCCCAGAGGCGCTGGGGGCATCCTGGGTCAGTTAGAGGTGTCCCTTCCTAGTTGGACCTGGTTCTCACTCCAAAGGGTTGTTTGGAAAGCTGCAACTTGGGGCCTGAGTGGTGGCAGAAGCAGGGCCCAGCTGGGAGCAAGGTGGTTGACATTGTGCTGGGCACACCAGTGGGAGGCGCCACCCAGCAGGGCCCCTTCTCAGCTCCCTGGCGGTTGTCGTCACTAACAGAGGCCAGATTCTCCTAAGGGCGGCAGTCACCTCCTCCCTGGGGCCAAATTCAAAGAACTGGTCAACCCAGGAGCTTCTGCAGATGTGTGCTGCGTGTGGGAGTGAGCTCCCCGTCCGAGAGGGCAGCTCGCCTCCGCTCTCGGACGTTCCTCACCCCCGTCTCACTCACTCCTCACCCAGCCCTGCCAGGGCTTGGGGAGAGGCATGGGGGTTTCTCACCCCAGATGTCTGTAATGCCGCAGCCGCCCGTCCTGGGATGCTTGAGCTGCCCTCCAGCAAGACCTCCCTCTCCAGGGTGGTACTCCCGTGCTCCAGAGTCCACGCAGGCTCCCATGCCCCTCGGAGCCCCCCCGTGGGTCCCTCATAACACACCGCATTTAGATGTGGCACCCGGCCCTCCTCCTGCCCCTGGGCGAGCTTGTACCTCCATCCTGGGTGCAGCACGGAGACGGTGACCCCACCCCTTTCCCCTGCCCCAGCCTCACAGCACCTGGCAAACAGGAGGTGCTCCTTGAAGGGAGCCAGGCTGGGTTTTAGGGTCTTGGGGGCAGTGACCCTGGAAAAAGGAATAGCAGTTGCTTTGGGTTCTGGGTTAGGCCAGAGGAGTGAGGGAAAGGACACCAGGCCAATCCTTACTGTCCAGAAGGCTGCCCGGGAGCGCGCTGCGTCCACTGGATCTCTGCGGCGAGGCTCTCCTTCATTAGACACGTATTGAGTGCCAGCTGTATGCCCAGTGTCCCTGAGAACAACCAAGGTGCAGGCTCTGTGATCAGCCCCACACGAGGTCCCAGCGGGGCTGCTGGCACGGGGCTGGGAGGACAGGGTCAAAGCGCCCGGCAGAAGTGTCAGAGGTGGAGACCTAGCAGACGGGAGGGCAGACACACAGGCCTCCCCGCATGATCAAAGTGGATCCCAGCATCCCACCTCCAAACCTGCTTCTTCTGAGCCCCCTCCCTGCAGAAGACGCCCCATCCACCTCTCCTCTCCAGCCAGAAAGCTGTGCCCCTGCCCCACCCACCTCACCCACATTCACGGGTCCCCTGTCCCCGGCGCTCCACCTCCTTGATCTTAAAAATATCCCCTACTCGTGGTCCCCACCGCCAGCCCAAGCCAGGCACCAGCATCTCCCTGTTTCACAGTGGCCTTCCCACCCCCTCGTGGGCTCTAAGGCGTCCTCCTGGCACAGGGCGGCAGGAGGGAGTGCCATGGGGTGGGGTGGGGGGAAGGGAGAGAAAGAGTGCAGGGACCCCAGCAGAGGGGGCTGTCTGCAGTGGGCGCTGCATCCCCAGGCCGGTGGCCCCGGGGACCGAGGACAAGCACTCTCTTGGGTCTACCCTCCAGCCGGGGCTGGGATGAGGGCACGCTGGGCTGCATGCCCTTCTGTGCTCGTGGGCAGGAGCCTGGACTGCTTGGACACGGAGGGACAGAGGGTCGCCACAGCAGCGGCCCGCGGCCAGCCAATCAGGGTACTGACTCTCCCTAAACCCTGTCTGGGTCCACCCAGGCTCGCAGATGGCCCTGGCCTGACCCAGGAGAGGCCCAGATGTGGGACCCCGACCCCGGCTCACAGCTGGCCCCAGATGTTCCTCAAAGTGTCTGCTCCCTCCACGGCAGGCAGGCCAGGCCCGTCTGGGCCGGAGGGGTTGCAGAGCTGGGCATCTGACTCCTTCCCCGAAACTCCAGGGCTAGTTGTATTTTTTTCATGAAGGGGTAGCAGCTCAGAGAGCTTAAGGGACTCGGTGGGTCGCACAGCATGTTGGGGGCGGACCCGGGACCTGCCCAAGCTGGGAATCTGAAGTCCAGGCCACCTGCTGCCCATCCGGCCTGCTGAGCGATGGAGCCCGGTGGCCCCTCCGGTTACCCTGCAAGGTCGATTCTGTAGGCCTCTGTTCCCCTCACCTGCACGCACCTGGCCCCGCACCCAAAGTGAAGATTATGGTGCACGACCCTTGTGTGAGTGTCCTGGGGTTGCCGTAGCAAGTGACCACATACCAGGAGATTAAAAGCCTCAGAAACGTATCCTCTCCCGGTTCTGGAGGCCAGAAGTCTGAAATTGAGGTGTGGGCAGGGCCCTGCTCCCTCTGAAGGCTCTCGGAGAAGCTCCTGCCTCTTCCGGATTCTGGGGGCTCCAGGCGCTCCTGGCCTTGGGGCCGCATCGCCCCAGCTTCTGCTTCCGTCTTCACGGGGCCTCATCATCTGTGTCTGCGTGTATTTTCTCCTTTTCTGTCTCCCATAAGGACACTCGTTGCTGGATTTCAGACGCTCCCTAAGCCAGCAAGATCTCACCTGGAGATCCTGCCCTTTGTTGCATCTGCGGAGACCCTTTTGCCAGATAAAGTCATATTCATTCTGGGGATTAAGGCAGGGGCATATCTTGGTGGTGAGAGTAGGAGCGGTGTCGAGGATATAAATCAACCCACTACACCCCCTGATATGAAGTCCACAATAAAGGTAAAGTTACACGATAAAAATCTGTTCCAGGAACATCTGTGCTCGCGCGTGTGTTGTGTTTTTTTAAAAACACTTTTTCAAAACCTTCTCATTTTTCTTTCTCCTTTGGTCCCCTCCCTTGTGGACACAGCCTGCTGAACATGCGGGCTCCACGTGGTCCAG